>NW_022600954.1:129062-138482 GCF_009176505.1 Sitodiplosis mosellana | reverse complement strand
ACGAATGTATGAGGCATTTCGGAACGAACTTTTTTTCGCAGGTCAAGCATATTCTCATGCGTTCAAATAGGAACGAATGAAAAAAATTAATCATATCCTTCTTTGGACGTATCACAAGTGACTATTTTTCCATCTTTGACTTGAAGCTGATGTGCTGCAGAAATGTTTCGAACATTCTTAGCAGATTCAAATACACCGGTAGTGTTCAGAAAATTGTTTATTTCTTCAATTTCCGTTTCGGTTACTTCTTCAACCAAAATGTGTGATTGCGTACGATGAAAAGTACTAACAAAATCAACTGCACAGCTTACGATTGATTCCCGAGCTCTTACATGTTTTCGAACGACCATTTTTGCTAATGCGCCTATGCCGTCTACGCAGCCCTTTCCGTGAGAAGTTGCAAAGTAGTTCCAGAAAATCTTCAGACCGAATTCAGCCTCCAATTGAGCAATCATCGCGGCTATAAATTTATTCTTGAACTGGGATGACGGTCCATCACTCCAGATTTTCAATTTCTTCAATGACTTTGGTAAATCCGTGAGTAACTTGTAAAGGTACGGAATAATCGTCTCTTTCGTATGACTTAAATTATCCGATACCAAAACCTTTGATTGAGTCAATTCATTAAAATGTAAAGCTGTTGTAAACAATGAAAGTTGCCTTTGATTCCAGTGGGCCGACTGTACTTCATCCTGTGCCACACATACATAGTTTTCAGCCAAATCGATTTGTAATGTTCTTTCATCGTCATACTGACTGCCCGATGCTCTTGGAATATCGACAGTGTTGAATGTGTTAGATTGTACGGTTTTGATATAACTGTGTCGCAAAAATTGAGAAGAAATTGATGCAATATGTACGAGTAAATCTGTCAATTTCCCGGTTTCCTCATATTTCTCGACTCGTTTAGTCAACGGATTCTTTTTCCAAACCAACCAAATGGCTGGAGATTCAATCGGAATGTTTCCAATCGCATCTTTGAGAATATCGATTGATATACCCGAACAGTCGACACACTCTTCAAACCAACAGTCCTTGGTTGCATTTTCGCACAAAAACTTCTCGACGAAACCATTCTTGTACGTTGGCAAATCTGGAACAACTTTATGCAATGCATCGACGGCTTGAATGAAATTAGCGTGATATTGACACAAACACATATCGTTAGGCAAATCGTTGATCAATTTGACATTTTCGGGACGATTGCTATCGAAGAATGAAACACTTCACAGTTCTAAAGGTGAAAAAAATTAAATCAAATATAATGTAATAACGTTTGTATTGAATTATGGCGTTTAATTTTCAAACGATAAAACTCATACTGGTGAAAAAAACGGACCTTTCTGTTCTTTTTTGCGCTCCTCGTTAAATATTGCGTACGCTTCTTTTACAGTCAGCACCATGTGTTTTGTAGGCATCAGAACCGCTTCACCACTTACTGGGCACGTGTATTGTTTTACATCCTTCACTTTTGATGATGCGCGCGAAATATCATCTCGATGACAAAAATCGCGAATTGCTGCGACTAATTCAACGTTTTGGACGGTCAGTTTCTTTTTCCGTGGCGATTTGAGAATTGTCATCAGCTCATTTCGATCGTTGGCATTGCAATCATTTATGACTTTGAGCAATACTGCTTTTTTCTTTGTCGGTGATTTTGGTAATGCGCGCGACACTTTTTTTGCAGCCTTAGACAACGTTTGTTTGTTGCTGTAGCTCTGTTTAACGGCATCAGCCAGGTCAATTATGTGTGTTTGAGCATTTTTTTTCTTTCTCTATACTTTTTGACTCGTTCGCGTGTCGCTTCACGTCGTTTCTGGATTGCACGTGCACGTTCATCGTCTGGCATTTCATTTTCTTTCTCTTTCAATTGCTCGCGATGTTTTTTCATCGACGCCGCAGTTTTAGCCTTATGTTCGTCATATTTATTTTTCGCCTTTAGCTTGGCGATGTAGTTTTTGTTTATTTGTGAACGGCTCAATGATTTCAGAGAAAAATGAACTATGTTTTAGCGTCGAATCACAATGTACAGTTTTTTATAGCGAAATTGGTCTTTAACGTTACACAAATTTGATGGCCAATACAGCGAGAAAATTGAAATATTATGAAAATATGAATATGTATCTAGAAACTAGGCCAAAAAATGTCGAAAAATACCCGTTAGGTTTAAAATTTGAGTTTATAGATTTTTCAGAAAAAAACTTTTTGTAAAATTAAGTCTTTAACGTTACATGCGATTTGCGGTATATTTCAAAGACCTCAAACTCAACCAAAAGTAATGAATTGCATAATATTTGAATTTATTTCATAAATCTAAGTCTTATTTTATTACACAAAGCCAATTTCACGAGAAAAAACTGATTTTTTTAACGAATTTTTACCTTTTTCGTCGGATCTGAATTTTTGTTCATCTTGATCAGATGCGAGACACAATTGAAATGCACATTGCTGTGACATGCGAAAACGAACCAAATGGTTTGACGTTAGTGTTTACCGATGCTATAGGATGTAAACGAATGGAATATATTCGATATAGCGCGAAATTCAAAAAAAAAAAATTCGGCTGGTTGACTTTTTGAAAAAATTGCCCATATGCATATGTGTGAGTATGTGTAAAATACAGCCATGGTTATTTTATATTATAACTGGACTATGATAAGAGATATCGACTTGGTGTCTGTAGCAGTGTTGTAGACTAGTTTATGTACTACAACTTCGCCGTAGACATCAAGTCGTTATCTCTTATCAGTTACGCAAAAAGCCGCAAAAACGTGAAAAACGCGAATTCATAGTTTCTCATTTTTCAAGGAACTGATAAGAGATAACGAAATGGTGTCTATCGCGAAGTTGTAGCTCTGGTCGAGTACTACAACTTCACTACAGACATCAAGTCGTTATCTATTATCAGTTACGCGAAAAAATGATAAGAAAAATTCGCGTTTTTCACGGTTTTCGCGGCTTTTCGCGCGTAACTGATAAGCAAGTCTTTATTGCGGTAGACTTTATGACATATAGATGCGCTTGAAGCGCCATCTCAATAGCTCCAGGCAAAGCAAATGTCTATCGAAGCATGTGGAGAGTTATGTATGTCAAAATTGTTTCAAGTAATAAACACATTAAAATGACATCATTTACAACAGAGTAACACTCAGTGAATTTCATTTGATTTTATTTTCTCAATTTATTTATTTCAAGCATACTGCTGGTGAATTTGTTATTGTTTGATTCATCTTTATATTTATGATAAATTCCTGTGTTTGTTCCATTAAAACTAAAATCGATGAATAAAACGGAAGAAACGTAGAAGTGAAAAATACGTGTTTTGTTCACAAATAGTAATGATCAAGTCGATCAACTATACAAAATAAGTTTTAAATCATAAACAAATTACGTTTCAAATAAAAACTACGAAATACCAAAACAAAATTTCTTGATTATTCCATTCAACGTTGGAGCTATTTTTATATGAAGTTTATCGCATTATCAATCTCGTATGCACATTGTGCTCATTCCAGTAAACATTGGAAACATAACCCCACATTT
The DNA here is from genome assembly GCF_009176505.1 of Sitodiplosis mosellana. Lineage (NCBI taxonomy): Eukaryota > Metazoa > Arthropoda > Insecta > Diptera > Cecidomyiidae > Sitodiplosis > Sitodiplosis mosellana. Next base: position 134,939 of record NW_022600954.1, on the reverse strand, counting down.
TATGAAAATGATAAATACAATCAGTACAACGCCTTGGGCGGAATCGTAGTTTCTGTTTTGTTGTGTGTGTTGTTTGTAAAACAAATCAAAATCGCGAAATTTCCATTATTCTAATTGATGTTTTGTGCACACACAAAAAAACGAATGATGACAACCAAACTATTTATCAACTAATTATAGTGAAATATTTCTTTCCCCATGATAGAAAATTTGCATCGTGACGATCGTGACTTGAAAGCTTGAGAGACAATGGCAGTGTCGGCAGTGTCAGATAAGTTAAAAATAAATAGAATGCTTTTGATTTTTTTGATTCTCTGTGTCTTCTTTTTCATTTCCAGTGGGATACATATATGGATATCATATATATGATCAAAAGAAGGGAAAACACATATTGCTGCGTTCGATTTGTGCCAAAGTGTTTGATATAAATAAATGGTAAATTTGGTAACTTCTGATTAACGGGTAAACCAGTTAGTTGCATCAGTTGCGTTCACCGGAATATTCAAACGATTCAAACCAACATAGACATTTTGAGTTGTATGCAATTTACAATCCCCAATGAAATATCTACGAGCTCAAATCGTTTCCATATATGTTTGATATAGATTCAATGTTTATTGTTCTAATTCACCATTCATTCAGTGTATGCATTATGTGAAATGGAATGGAATGGAAAGATTTTTCATTACTGCCAAAGCAACCAAAGCAAACGATTTTTTTAGAGAGAATTTTCATTCTATAAATAAGAGAAATAGACATCGAATATCGGCCATCGATTGAATTAGAGAATGAATTCCTGAAAAAAAGAACATATATAAACTAACACATACAGCCACTGCATCCATTGCAACGTACAATATGACATTTAATGACAAAAAACCCAAAAGACACACATTTTTAAATGGATACTAAATTCGAAATCTCATCTTTATTTCACCGCCTAAGGCGTTTGGAGCGATTTACATTTTGGAAATAATGAACGGAATATAAAATATAATTACTATCACTGTCCTTGAAAATGTATCCAACGTGTTAATTTTGTCCTTAAAAGTTTGTCATACTGACTTAATGTAATTTGTTTTGATGCCTGTGATGTTTTTATACGAATGTATTCATTGACAATACATTTGATCAAATGAAACTTATGTTGCTCATGATCTTTGAAATCAGATTCTTCGTAAACTCTATCAAAGTCAATTTTTCTAAAAATCATATAATACAAGACTTTGAAATCTTTTTCTGTTTCCCGTATTTCATTTGAATCCATTTTTTCCAAGCCATTCAAACGAGCAAAACATCTAGGCTTATATAACATCATGAACTTATCAACTATTTTACATATGAGAAAAGTACTTGCACAAGGCCTTTTTGATTCGATCAAATGAAAACTTACATCTATCAATTTCCTATTTTGGGAGAAAATGTATTTACAGCAATCACAGTAAAAAACTTGATTTTCAATTTTTTTTTCTATGAGCCGTGCCGCATAAGCAATTGAAGCACCCGCAATACCGTCATATAATTGTGAACTTGTTTCCATTCCATCTAGATCAGCCAAATCTTCTAATTCATCGAATTCATCCTGAATTCGATCATGTTGAAGGTTTAAATTTGTCTTAAAAGCTTCATCATTCATTATGTCCAGCTTTGGACGTCGCGATGATATAAAATAAATATTTGAATGAAGTGTAAATGATGGATGATCATCTTCGAACAACATGCAGTTCGAAGATTCAGGTGCTTTTATTTCCATGTTGCATGTTAGGCGGCGGAAGGCTCCTTTATATTGACCACATTCGCGTTCGAATTATGGCCGTTTCTTGCACGTATTTTTGCGTGAAAAATTTCGAGGTGGTCTTGACTAAACGAATATGTTCGTACTTCTTTCATAATCCCACTTTCTACATATTCATCATAGAATGAGTTTAGGTTTGTCATGTCCATAATAAATCCGATGATTGCCGTGTTGCTTCCAGTTTTTAAGACATTCACTTTTTCTTCAATGTCATCCTGTCCTTTACGCTTTCTTCGCACTATCATTTTCAACGATTTGAAATATTCAATGCACCTTGCCATGAAATCAAATATGATTTCCTTATTTTGACCGCTTAAAGCGCATTTAAACAGGTTTTCATTGCGACTGCTTCTCGAATTAAAGACGTTAAAGACTGTATCCATCATGTATGTGAAGCGAGTGGTACCAGCACTATTCTCAAATTGCGGGTGTCCACTTTTCCTCAGTATTTGAAACGAGTCACCAACAGAGCGACTAAATGTCTCCGCCGCTAGGCGCACGCTCATTATGTTGCGTGTAAATTCGATGTGCTTTCTATTCAATTTATGTGTGAGCATGTAGCCTCCCTTGCTTAAATTATATAGGTCGATGAAATATTGCCATTCAATTTTGTTGTCGAATTCATCGAACAAGACTTTATGGTTGCCTAACAAATTGCGCATTAGCTTTTCGATGTGCGAAGGATCCAACATTAAATATATCTTCCTATGATCGAAAGGATTTTCTATATACGGCTTAAAATTCTCATCGTTAACATCCAAATTGGCACCTAAAATTTTGCACGCCGCTAAATTTTTCCTATCTCCATCAAAAGACAACATTACGATTCGCACACCAGTTTCACAGAGTTTAAAAAGAATTTCATTGATTAGTTTGGATAATTCACTGCTATCAAGATCATCAACCAAATGATAGGCGACAGGGAATTAAAAATTTTTATTGATACCGCAAAGCATAAAGTTGAGCGCTTTTTTGGCGATTGGTAAATTTGGCGTTTTTTCTGGTTTCGATTTCTTTTTCTTTTTACGTTTGTTCATTTCTACCTTCTCTGCGCCGAACACACCATATGTAGTAAATCCAACGTACTCTTGCTTGCTTTCATCCCAATAAACTTGCTGACGCAAATACATTTCATCGAAAATTAGGGTGCATAATAACGGTTCTCCTTTAAGGTCATCCACAAATCCCTTCAGTCTCTTCAATGTGTCTTCCGTTAGACCTGGTTCACCGCTGATATCGGACAATGAGTACCACGTCTTTATTGTGCTTGGGTGTGGAAGGTTGTTATTGAATTGTTTTCGGATAATAATATATGCCGCTGGACTATGATAGCTGACAGTAAAACAAAATTTTCTTACTGCCGCTGGATATGATTCACCACTTTTGACACCATTTACTATACAAGCCAAGACTTCATCTGTTTCAATTTTCTGTAAAAAAAACAATTGGTCCGATTGGTCCATGAAATTTTTCTTTGTTTGACGAAATCTTTATGAAGAATATCAATACGCCTAAGGCGAAATTTCATTATGAAGTGAACACATTAAAAAAAATACCTGTAAAACATCCAACGCTTTTTGCGAGATCAAATTTTGCTGCTGCAACTCTTTGAGAAGATTTTGAAGTGACTCTTTGGCCTTTTCCATTCTACCTATTTGTTTGCTCATAGAAGCGATACGTTCACTTTGTATTTTAAGCGAACTCTTCAAATCTGAAACTTGCTTTTCAAAATTAACGATTTGGACGGCATGGTTTGCCTGTTGCTTGAAATGCTCTTTGCATAATTCATCATATTGACTTTGAAGATATTCATTTGAGATTCCATTCGGTTCCTCCCGTTCCTCCAGATCATCTTGTTGTCCATTGTTGGATCTTTCACTTGCTATTTTTGGTGGTGATGAAGATATTGTGAATTCAAGCACATTTACGGAATTCGCCAGTATTGCGATAGGAAATTCTGGTTGTCTGGCTTGTCTGGACACATCGAGCACAGCAAACGATTCATCTCGATCGGCCACATCAACCCCATCAATCTCATTATTTTCACTGTTGCAACTGCCAACACTTGTTGTGCTATTTGTACTATTGATATTTTGTTCAGAGAATTCTAAACTCTCAAAATGCTCAATGTTAAAAATCGTTGGCAAAGCACCCTTTTTCAAATCATTTGATTTTGTCAAAACCGACTTATCAAAATGATTTATACATATCAGGCCAGAAGTATAATTAGAATGCAAAGTATGCGTTGCGATTACATTTTTCCATTGATTTAATAACACTTCATCTCTTTGTGGAAATCTATTACGTATCAAATGAAAAAAGGAAATAATCCAAAAAAAATCCCTTAATTTTTTGTTCTACATTACACACAATTTCTCAAAAAAATGAAGCAATATTCTTACTTGTACATACGAATCGGTAGCCTTGTTCCTTTCGAGTATTCACATGTTTTGATAATGCATATTTTAGTTCTATTCATTCGGTTTAACGTTTTTCCTTCACTCATATTTATTGATATTTCAAATAACTTAGCTCATAATTTATATTTTCAGAAATATTACAGCAAATAGTGAGACGGTCATCAACGCAATCGTTTGACAATCAGATCAATCACTTTTACCGCTTTTACCGCGCATAAACCACATAAACAAAATCAATATCGCCAATAGTTTGGCCAGTTTGCCACATTAAACCGAATCATCAGCAATGAAAATATTTTCAACGTTGTAGCTGTGTGAGCAACACGAGACACAACACCAAACATGACCAGGATGCAATGTGCGTAATACGCATAGAACAACATGGAGATGAGCGAGATGTAAACAATGCATAAAGAGAAAAAGATGAGAAAGAAATGGTAAGGATCATTGCCGAATGTAAGAATAGGAAAAGAGACATACACCGCACAAATACTAATAGAAATAATGGGAATATTGGAATAGTGCGTGGAACAAGCTCCATAGGCTCCATAGGCGAACGCGACGCACGAATACTAACGCTATTAAGCGGTAATTTATTTATTTCTCCGGTTTCTCCTAAATTTATTTAGAGCGTCAATCGGGCCAATCGCGCCAATTTCATCATAATTCATCATCGTGTCTGTCATTTTGTTAGAGTTTCTCAAACACACCGAACACACCAGAACGATTTTTGTGATTTGTCCGCCATTACAAGTTAATATTATTTAATTAATATTCTCTTCAATATTATCAATAAATCAAGTAAAGTCGGTACATTGCTTCAACATGGCACGAAAAGAACCTAAAATCACTCGTAAATTCTATGGTCGACAAATGGGTTTGTTTTTCTACTATTTTTGCCATTTTCAAAGTTTTTCTTTATGTTTTTTGTTCACATTGCTTTCATTGCTTTTCAATTTCAAGTGGCAAATGTGGCATGTTGAATATAAAAAAAAACAAAGTAACTAAAGCAATTTTACTAACGAATTAAAAATTTATTTTTTAAGTTTTTTTCCATCCATATTACTTTTTTGAAATATAGTTACTCGTTCTCAAACTCGTCGTCTTCGAGAAAACAATATTGTGCGTGAATGTTTCGTTGCAATCGAGCCAAATTTTGAAGCCATTGCGTTGCAATGGTTGCGACAAAATCCACCACCACAAGCTCCAACGGTTCCAGCTGGACCAATTCCTGCTTCGAGACGTACAACTCGACGTGCATCTGTCGCTTCAGGTCGTAACCTCTTTCAAGTCGACGGTCGTATTCTGGAAGTAGGTTTTGACCACCTACAGCGTGTCCAGCTCAACCGTGACAACGATGGATCGGGTGGATCTCGTGGATCTGCTTCGATTGCCCCTGTTGCCCACAATATTGTTAACACGACAGACACAAACGCCAATGGCGACGAAACAAGTGGAATTGGTATGAATATATTTTTAAATAAATCCTATTGTGACTAATTTTATTTTTATCAACAAAATATAGCTTCCACCAAACAGTCTGAGCTCGCCACAGTCGCTCAATCCGATGTTTCGATTGCAATGGATTTGGTTGCAACCGAAACACCAGAAAATGAACCAGGCAACGACAATTCAGCTCAATCATCGGGTCGCATCGAAAAT
>NW_022600954.1:114828-129052 GCF_009176505.1 Sitodiplosis mosellana | reverse complement strand
CAACGACAATTCAGCTCAATCATCGGGTCGCATCGAAAATGACGACATGCTTGAAGTCCGTACAGCTGACACAAACGCCAATGACGATGGCACCGGAGGAGCTGGAGGAGCCGGAGCACCACAAATTCGATGGGGAAGCTTTGGGCGCTCAACTTTATTTGATCCATTCCGTCGCTCACAAAACATACCATTTTCAATTTACGGACGTCGGCGATCGATTGCAGTGATGACAACGATCCCCGAAGCAGAAGATAAATAAACCTCTCTTGATGACTTTTTTAAAAGTTTCCATTCGTTTTCATTCTCTTCATTCCACTTTAACATATTTTTCGTTTTTTTTTTCATAAATATATGAAACATATTCATAAATTGCGCCTAGTGCGCCACATTGACGTTTTGACGTTTTCTGTTCTTAGTTCTATACGTTCTATACGGTGTAATCAGTCTACAGCGCATTTGCGGATTAACACAATAAATAAATAAGTTTTCGAATATTAACGATATTTACAAGTGTTTTCATAGTTCTGGTTTCAACTTTTCCAATTGATCTAAGACTGGAGGTATGGATTACTGCAAAAAGTGTAACAAAAAAGTTTTTTGTTTGGGCAAACACAATCGCATTTTTCATGGCGGTGGAAATGCAGGTATAGGAATGCGTATGCAAAAACAAGAAATAGATGTTCTCCACCCTGATCAGATAGAATGGAACAGAACAAACCCGTGGATATTATCAAATGAGTCTGTTTTGGATCTATTCATGTTCGAAATGATGACACCATACAATCGTTTGTGTATGAGATGGCGCCGCGAGAATGTACCACGCCGTTTTATGCCGTATTTATTCATTGGTCAAGATGAAAATGTGAACCCGCTTGGAGCGTTTGAGAATGCACCCACTGGTTTGGTGAAAGAAATGAGGCAAATTCAGCCGATGAAATACTATGAAGCTTTGTTCAAAACTTCCGACATCAAAAATGCTGTACGTTCTCATTTTATACCGTTTGTTTCTTAAAAATAATATCCATTTCCATTCCACAGGTTCAATGCGAATATTGTGAAGCCAAGATTTTTCCGAATAAAATCCAACAGCACTTGTGTACCTTACATCCACTCCAAGCGCTCCAACGATATTCGGATGAATTGCGAAGTTGTCTAGCCGAAAAGCGAAGTATTTGTGGTACAACCCATTATTTGGCGCCAGAAGTGGTGTTGCACGAAGGGTTTAAATTGGTATCAGACATATGGGCAATAGGCGTTATTGCATACATGTTGTTCAATGGTTTTTCACCATTTGATGAAGAAGGTTCGTTCAACGAAGTACGGATTTACCGAAGAATTCATTATATGGACTACAGGTAATTGGCATTCCAATGATTCTCACATTTGTGTTAATTTTCCGTATATTAAAGGTCTCCGTTGTTGGCTTTGGAAAGCCTATACAAGAATGGATGTGGATAGCTGAATAGTTTTTTTAATTGACATGATTGACATCAATTCATTTTATTCACTCTCACAGACTTCCTTCCGCTTGCAGCGAATTCAAGGCATTTTTGAAAAAAGTATTCACACGAGAAAATGCACGTCCAAGTGCCGATGATTGCATGGCGATGGATTTCTTCCAGTTCGAGATCCCAAATGAACTACCCATATTGCCAGAGTGTCGACCGTGTTGAGACCGTTGAGACAGGAAATTTATATCGATGAACTCAATATATTGCAATTGATCTAAAATAATCTATCTTTCCTTCGTTAAAAAATAAATAAAGAATAGAACATTCCAAACATTCGCATCGTTTTGTAACACCATTCACATAGTTCACATAATAAATATCCTCAACATTTTGAATTAAATACAATTCCACAAATTCTTGTATTTGTTCTGCTGTCTTTCACTTATATTCGGGGCATTTCATCTTATATACAGTCTGCATTTTTTTTGCCAACAAAAAGTGCAGAGAATGCTTATAAAAAGGAAATTATGTAAAGCAAACGGAAAAAATTGTTAAATCTTGAGAAGCTTGAGAGTCTTTTTTCAATATGAGTTTTTGTCCTTTTTGTTTGTTGTTATTGTTGATATTGTTGTTATTAATTGCATTCAGCTGTGTGAGCTGTGTTTGAAATGTCAAACTGAACTGTTTGTTCTACACGTGGAGAAATACTATTCTACACGTGGAGAATTTGTGGATATTATGAAATCAAAGTATTGTGTTCGTTCAGTGTATTGTATGATCAAAATATAAATTGATTTCACAAAATTTCAATAGGAAAAATCATACGTACACAAATAATTATTTGTATTAACTATAATTAATTTATTTAGGATAAATTATCGATATTTATGAAATTTTATTTACGAAGACCAATTGTTTTTGCAAGCCATCGATATATGGTTCAACCTGCAGAAATTGAGATGGCGCTCGTGAATGATACGAGACACTCAAATACACAGGAGTATATAGAGCGCAAGTTAGACGTGCTGATAAGAGATAACGACTTGGGTTCTGTAGCGAAGTTGTAGTACTTAAGCTGCTTTACATCTTTGGTATAGACACCATCTCGTTATCTCTTATCAGTTTCGCGGAATACGCGAGAAACCGCAGAAAACCGTGAAAAACGCGAATGTTTTCTTATCATTTTTTCGCGTAACTGATAAGAGATAACGACTTTAGGTCTGTAACAAATCATAGTACTCGATCAGAGCTACAACTTCGCCATAGACACCATCTCGTTATCTCTTATCAGTTCCGTGGAAAATGATAAGAAAAAACGCGTTTTTTTCGCGGTTTTCAGCGGTTTCTCGCGTATTCCGCAAAACTGATAAGAGATAACAAGATGGTTTTCGGCAAAGTTGTAGAGCAGCTTGAGTACTACAACTTCGCCATAGACATCAAGTCGTTATCTCTTATCAGTTACGCGGAAACCGCGAAAATCGCGAATTTTTTCTTATCATTTTTTCGCGTAACTGATAAGAGATAACGACTTGGTGTCTGTGGCAAAGTTGTAGTATCCGACTTGCTCTACATTTCTGTCGAAGAAACAAGTCTCTTACTTCTTATCAGCTTCACTAAAAATAAGGTGGGAAAATTTCGCGATTTTCGCGGTTTTTCGCGTTTTTCCGCGGAACTGATAAGGGATAAGCAATATTTGTTGCAGCAAAATTATAGCAAACCTCGAGTATTACAACTTTGCCTCAGACACTATTTTGTTATCTCTTATCAAAGTCCCGATTTCATATGAAGTACATATGGGGCACTGGAGTCCCCAAAGAACAGAAATAGGTAAAAAGTGTAAAGAACCGTAAAAGTGTTAATTATTTGTCGTCGATTCAGTTTTAACAAAGAGAAATTTTAGTCGAAAGTGATCTGTTGAGCGTGGAAAATTTTCGTCACTTTCTGAGTCGTTTGTTTGCACAACTTAATGAATGGTGGCAGAGTAATTGATTTCTGAATTAGATGTGATTGAAGTGATCGATTGTTATCAAGTGCTTCTGAAATTTAATTTAAATTTATTTGTCGTCTTTGATTATTTATTAATTTGAGAAGTTTCCTAGAGAGTTATAAAAATGATTATGGTAAATAAGAAAAAGTTATTATGCATTTGTCTTTCAAAAACCAAATATTATCGTGAGATCTAAATTAAATGCAATAAGAAAAACAAATCAAGACACATTTTTCGACTTGATCATTTTCAGTTATTTATATCGACGTGGATGTGCTTGTTTATTATTTGTGTAAACACACTGCCCCAACAGAATAATGCCTATAATTTTAATCAAAATGCATTTAACCGACCTCAGAACCAGCAACTATTACCCAAGCAAAATTACAACCAACAAATTCAGACGCAACAACAACAATAACAACAACAACAACAACAACAGGTATGGCGCTGGAAAATAAAATATAAGAAATTACCGCACTTGAGGTGGATTTAAGGAGCGGTATTCAAAGTTATTGCCAAACGGCGGCTACTCCTTTAGAAAATCAAGCACAAAAAAGTATTGAAAGTTCCTTCTTCGAAGCTTAAACAAAAAGTATTTACTGTTTGAAAATGAACTTTGAATTGAATTACACCAGAAATTTATGCGTTGCCTACCTTCCGTAGTTATTTCAGTAACCAATATGAAACTTTGTTCCCATCACATCGTATCAAAACGATGTGAATTACGATGGTAGCTACACTTACAGTTACATATCGGGTGATAGTCAGCAGCAGCAGGCGCGTGGTTACATTAAAAACTTGGGCCAAAAAGAGATCGAAACGCAAGTTGTGCAGGGCAGGTAAGAAGCAATCCATTAATATGGGATCTCTATCGATTTTCTTTTTCGTTGTTGGTTTTATTCATTCGTTCGTTTTGTTTGCTCTGCCATTTTCAGTTACAGCTGTACATCCCCAGAGGGCCAGCCCATCACGGTTATGTATGTCGCCGATAAGAACGGTATGATCGTGTATATGCATCATCCACGATTAATGATCATGATCGGCGGATAAGCTTTTAATTAACTCTCCTGTTGCATACCTTATTGACACATTTATTGTTGTTGATGTTAAAATAAACCAGTATTTTATATGCATTCTTCGCAATGGTTTTTTTAAGTTTCCGCGCTGAGGGCGCTCATCTACCAACTCCGCCGCCAATTCCACAAGGTTACTAAATAAACAGATTTAATTCAATTGAAAATCATCACACATATTTTGTGCGTACTCCCAATATTAATACTAATTTCCAATATTAATACTTTCAATTACCTCTCAGCGATCGCGAAAGCCCTGCAGTACATTCAAAGCGTACAGCCTCAACCGATTGGATTTAATCAAAATCAATTCAACCAGCAGCAACAACAGCAACAACAACAACAGCAACAACAGCAACAGCAACAACAACAAGGCACCTTCAACAAATTCGGATGAAATTTCGACAGACCATCCATTTTAAATATGCATTAGCTTTACCTTTTTTTAAAAATACTTTTTGCATATATTTAAATGATTCAATTAGGAATTTTATCCATATTCAACCTCCCTGCTCCACCCCAAAAAAAGCTTATCCTAGTGATTTCGCAGTACTGTAAATGAAATCGAAATCATTGAACGGTACACAAATCTTAAACAGTTTTTGAAGCAAACAAAAGACATTTCATATTATACCTAATCCTTCAAATAATCTATCTTCACAATCGACACAATCATATATTGTTTTGCACGCATTGAATTCCTTACATTGATTTCTCTTCCCTACACTGCTATACTTAGTTCACATCATCTATTTCCAACTATTTTTCCGCATTCTAATTTCAATAAACTCACATCACATCCTTCTCTCTATCCTCTGCCACAAACTTTTGAGACATTTTCCAAATCGAAATCGGTACAAAAAGCCTTTCGTTATATTTCTTATTGCAAATTTTTACACCTTTTCCATTTAAAGTTCGAAATAAATCAAGACAACGAATGCAAATATGCAATTATCAAATATGTGTGTTTTTATTTTCGATTATTTAGGTTTCAAAATAAGATCATGACTTTTTTCATAACGGTAATTTTAATACGTTTCCCAATCATTTTTTTCTGCTTTTAGTTCTTTGTTAAATTCTTTTCAACTTCATTTTTCAATTTTTCAAACACTTGACTTGATAAGTTGGCGCCAATCAGGTCATGAGACGAATGCAATGAAATTCTGGTGAATATGGTCGAGTAAAATAATCAATTGAATGAATATGTATTTCAAAATTAGCTCAATATGCCTACTGTATTTCAGATGATATCTTCAGTGTAACCAAATTCGGCAATATCGGCAGTTCTACATTTTAATTGTTTGGCTTAATTAAAAACAAGCAGATACTCTAAGTCAACGTTTAAATTTAATTATTATCTTCAAGTAATAAAAACATAATCTTAAATTTCAATCTGTTCGGTTTTAATTTTAAGTTTACTGCATTTTAACTTCATTTATGGGGACCGAAATTGAATTATAAATCGTTATAATTATTCTTTAAAAAAGTGTACCTGATAGCTCTGATCAATGTAAATTGCCCACGACCACGACAATGTAATTGTTATATGTTGCATTTTTTTTCCTTTTAAATCACTTCATGGCCTCGAAACATTTCAAGAAATTAGTTTCGCATTTCTCAACGCTTTTTTTAAAATCAATAATCAATAATATGATCTGTGGTAAAGCAGGCGAATTTATTGAAAATTAAATTGCAACAAATTGCATTAAGTGATAAATTTTGGGAAAAAAACCGAAAATCAGGGACTGATGACGAAGAAATAAGCGAATATGAGCATCGAGGAAATCATTATGTGGTGAAGATGATTTCTTGTTAAATGAAGGAGAGAGAGAGAGAGAGAGAGAGAACGGTAACATGAAAATCGAAACGAAATGAATTAAAAATAAAACATTTCTTTCCTTGGGCTTTATAGCCAATGGTTGCCGACGGCCGCAGCGTGTTGGTTTTTTTTCTTGTTGGTTTTCAGTGTTTTGCTGCAATATTGATTGAACAGCGGCTAAAATTTTGTATGGTTGCAGTATCCAAGGCGATCAATCAGAATGGGTGACAACAGCAAGCGTTATTAAGTAGCCAGAAGACATAGAAACACAATGGAATAAGATAAACATACATTCGCTAACATAGATTGCTATCAAATGCGCGGCATATTTGTTGTATTTGGTGTTTAAACATATATTGGCCATCAGCTTTTCCTCGTTTTGTTTCATCCGTGTTGTGGCTTTGCGCATACTATTATTATTTATACATGAATGCTGCTGTTAATACAGCCGCCATCAACACTACATTCCCAGCGACAAGAAGATGATTATAGCCGTGAAACAGGCAAACGCGCAACCAAAAGACATTAAACATAATTTAATTTATCGTTTTTGTAATACGTGATACGCGATATGTATGAATCATGTTGTTCAAAGGTCCGCGGCAGTCTCTTCACTTTTTCTCTCTGTGTCTTGATCTCACTCTCTCTCTCTCTCTCTCTTTTTCTCGTTTACCTCATGAGTTAATTTATGTAATTGATGGTTATCTGTACTTTGTTCATATCTGTTCTTTGCATGCATTTTGATCAATGCGATGATACGAAATTGCAACGTGTTCGATTTTGATACTTCTTCAAACTGGTTTGGTTTTCGGTAACTGTTTCTCTCTTGTTTCGGCAGAAGAAAATGTTCAAGTTGAGCGCAAGTGGTTTTTTTTAAAGCATAATTTGAAAATTATTTCAATGAAAAATGATGATGTACATCTATAAATAACGATGTAACATCCAATATCAATTTGTGTTGGACATAAAATCGTTGACATGTACAACATAGACCGAATTCGTTGCCAAATGCGCACTTGATTATTCCTGATAAATGGCCCGTTCGACGCCTTTTTCTCATCAACAAATTACCGAGACCGTCCAAAAAAGTCAAGATATGAATTGCTTCTTGTGAGTTGCAGTGTGTGTGTGTGTGTGTGTGTGTGTGTTTTGGCCGGTTTGGCAACCTGTTAGCATCATTGCTATCATATACGGTTCTGATTAACATATTAAAGTTGTGATTTTATTGTTTAAATGAGCGGCAGACAGTAGTTTTGCTCATTTAATTGATGTAATAACATCACGGGTCAACGGTAGTTTGGGCTAGCGAAAGCCCAAACATACCAACCAATCTCAATCTGAGGCAGACGACTTTTATTTATTATTATTATTTTTTTTGATTTCAGGTTAGTAAGTGAATCTCGTTAACGAATCAGATTCGCTGCTAATATCATTATCATCGTTGGCGCACTATGTTTAGTTGACCTATAGTAAAATTGATATTTTTCATCGAGAGAAGAAAAAAAATTACCTCTTCAATATTATTCTTATTTATTATTGCGTTGAAACAGAAGAAAAAAATAATTAATTGGCATTTTGTGTGGTTTTTGTCGCGTCATTTCTTCAAAATGCCGACCTTAATGTCAACTCAGATTCGAATTCAAGTGCATCGTGCCATGACGATGACGACGGCAACAGCGGCTGGTTTTTCTTCGTCCATTTTCCAAATCATTAAAATGATGTTGTGATGCATAAGACTAGCAAATGATACGGAAATTAGACTGATTCATTCCGACAATGGAGTGCGTGTGGAACAAACTAAACGCAGGCATTGTGAATACCGATTTAAGTGACTGGCATTTTAATCATGTTTTATTGTCTACACACCGTGGCAGCATGTACATATACCACAGGCGACATCTTTTCAAATAATAATGAACTCACTCATTCACACACAATTGAGTGGTATGTGTTAAAGCAGTATAATGAGTGAGTTGAGTATTACGCCTATGGTATATTGCTCTTTGCTGCCACGGTGTGATTGTCTATTATAGCCAGGCTTTTGCCATTCAAAATCAGGCACTCGAACAGTGAAGGTGATGGCAATCACAGTGTGTGTGTGTGCCATATATGGCACCAACGTAGTGGCAGAAGCAACGAAGGAATATTAAAACGCCTTCCAAATGAGAATGAAAGTCGCAATCAACTTCTTTGTGCAATGTTGAGAATTTTGCAATGGCTTCGAGCGTCGTTATCACACGCTGTCACACAAACACCTCCTGAAATGTACGCAATTACTGACCCACACACACATTCCCATTCCATTCGTGCCGATCGCACGTCGATAACGACACAACACCGTTCTTGATCCCGAAGATGTTCTGAATTTCAAATTGGCCTGTTGATCTTGTTGTGTGCTATGAGGATATTTCATTAATCCTAAGCAAAGGTGCTAGCAAAGCACATTCGTTTCGCATACTCGACACAAACACATGCTCACACATCGATTTAATTAACTTGTCGTCTTAAAAAAAGAGCATAAACAATGATGAAACATCAAAAATCCATAAACTGCCAATCACAAAACATTTGATTGATTTGGTAGCTGCCGTGACACAATCTCTGAAGTGAAAATCTCGCACGATGTTTGTCGCGTCGCCCTAACGATGAAATTAGGCTACACGGTGTGAAGTGTTGTTGTTTTTATTTCATTTAATGACTAATAAATCAAATTTGTTTTTTTTGTCTGTTCTCAATTTTTCCACTCAATTTAGTGCGCACACACACGAACGCATCTTCTAAATATGTTTAACTTGAAAGATTTCCTAACTTAACCAATGCATGAATCCAACCCGATTTAATTTTATTTTCAATTTACTTTGTGCGGCGCGGCGCAAACCAACTTGAATAAACTTTAGCTCACATGTGTTTATGTAATGCGGCCAAATGCGGTAGATGGAGAAACGGAGCAAAAGAGAATGAGAGAGAGAGAGAGAGAGAGAGAGAGAGAGAGAGAGGAGAAAGAAAGAAGAGAAACGAAAGAACTCCACACGCCACAAACTGATAATAAAATATAACAAACAACTGATGCATTTTGATGAACGCATTGAACAAAATGCTTGCCGTCTCTCTGCCTCTCACATCACCGCAACTTTTGTGGATATATTAATGTCTTTTATACTCTAATATTATTATTATTATTATTATTATTAAAATGTAGAGTGTTTTGAAATTTTTTATTATCCTCTTTTCGTTGAAGTGAAGCATTTTTATGTGTGTGCATGTGATTCGCAAGTGTTAACGCACTTAATGCCAATTCGCAAATGAAGATGCAAACAAATGGTTGCCAACGAACACACTAAAAACGACACAAGTCTTTGGCGCATTTGACATTTCAATTGAGATATTACTATCTATTCGCTAAGATGCTATTTTGGCCACATGCTCTCACAGCGAAGAGTTTCGCTCTCATTCATATGCACTTGAACAGTTTGCACACATTGCGAACGTCATTATTATGTCAGCAGCAGCAGCAGCAACGAGAATGCACAACAAACATTTCCAAGTGGAATGGATAACGGTTGACGTATTTTCTGTCACAAAATTTAACCACGTGAATTTTATTTTTAAACGAATTCTAATTATAATTTTCAATTTATTTGATGAGCTTCGTGTTTCGATTAAGGCAATGATGACACATATACAGAGAGACAGATAGAGAGGGAAAATCATTTAAAAAAATCTGTCTGAGTGTGTTTTTTTATATTGTATAAATCAGATTTATGTTTGATGATAAAATGATTGTCTACGTCGCGATGTTCTTAATGTAACATTTTTGAAGGTATATGTACGTTGCACGTTTGCACATTTCATGTTCACTGTTCGCTGCAATGCGATTTTCGGCATCTGTCTAAGTGCGCCAATATTTATGAACGCGAAAATTTTTCGTCGTGTCACTTATCACTGCAATGCAAAAATGATTTATTTCTTTTTAATTATCCCATGCTAGCTACACATATGCGGAATTTACATTCTATACATGAATGAAAGCCATTACGTTTTTTGTATGGTGGAGTACATTGAGAAAAAATGCTGAAAACACCACGTGTTCAAATATTGTATATTTATATATTTGCTTAGCAAAAATGTATTTTTTGCGAAATTTTCAGACGATGTGGATTTTTTCTAAAATATTAATTTTTCTCACCATTCTCGTATTCTGTTTATTTTTCTCTTAAACACACAGATGGGCGGACTATCTGATTAAGATTAATTAATCTTAATCAAACACCCAAAATTCGCGATGATTAATACGCTATTAATCATGATTAAGTGATTGTGCAATTGATTAATTAATCATCGATGATGATTAAGTTGTTGTCTTAATCACGATGTCGCCGTGATTAACTGTGACAACTTAATCATGATTAAGTAAATAGTTAATCATGATTAAGTAAATTCTTAATCATGATTAAGATGTGATCAACGAAATGATTGTGTAGATTTAATTAATCATTAGACGCCATAAATGCAGAAATGTTGAAAATGATTCTCATTTTCCATTCTTTCAACGTTTACTTTCAATTCGGAATCATTTTCAACATTTCTGCATTTATGGCGTCTAATGATTAATTAAATCTACACAATCATTTCGTTAATCACATCTTAATCATGATTAACTATTTACACAAAATATAACAAACAATTGAAAACAAACATGATTATTTAATTCTACACAATCATTTCGTTGATCACATCTTAATCATGATTAAGAATTTACTTAATCATGATTAAGTTGTCACAGTTAATAACGGCGATGATTAATTAATCAATTGCTAATTAATCAATTGCACAATCACTTAATCATGATTGATAGCGATTAAGTGATTAAGTGCCATCTTAATCATCCGAAAAATGATTGTGCAAGTGATTAAGTAATCGCAAAACGCCCACCTGTACTTAAACAAAGATAAGCATATGTATGGTCAATTCTGCACGTAGAACTTGCGATATGAATTTTACAGCTGATATTGAGCGCAAACACCAACTTTTGGTAATTTAAGGCTAAAAACTATACAATCAAGTAAACTTTCCGTTCTGTAAAACGTCATACGGAAGTGTAACAAACATAGAGAATTCGCAATTTGCATTCGATTATGCAGCGGGCGCCACCGTCACTCGATTCCAGAACAAAAACATAGAGTAATATAGACCGAAAGTCAGACTTGCCATTCTGGCAATTTGTTCTTAATAACATGTGAAAAAAACAACATAACATAACATCTTTTCTACACGGCTCATTAAAAGTTAAGATAATTAAATTGCATTATTGAAATGTGTACGCAGTTATATGAGAATAATGAACTTCCCGGTGCACAATGGCCTAAAAGTGCAGATGATTGATAGAACCACGTCGCTCGCTTTCTTTCTCTCTTGCTTCAGGCATTTCCTAATCTACAAAAAAGTCCAATTCCAAGATGCACGTGAACAATGTGAATAATTCTATGTAAGTATCGAAACGATCGGGACATGTAATTGGTATCATCGATGGTATGGAACTACAATGCGTGCATACACATAAAACAGTCAAATTATTGATTACCGCAAATTTATCCGATCGCTACGTACGGCGGTTACAATTTGCTCTGAAAACAATTGCGCGATGGGCCATTAATATAAACTGATGTGTGATGTGCCAATCAGTTGCTCTTCATTACGGCCATTAAATCGAAATCAATCGTTTCAATCAAATTCGTCGTTGTGCCACGGCGTGTGCAAAGTATTTTTTGCGGGTTGACTTTTCCACTATTTCTTGCTTACACAAAATTTCGATTGAATAAACAGAAAATACGGAGAGTAGTAAATTGCTCAAACTTGAAAAAAAAGAAGCCAAGGAGGAGTTTTTGATGTTATTGTTAGCAAAGAGAAGATGACGTCAAAACAGTTGAGTAAATAAATATTTCAGGTGTTCCGCTTGATCATGCCGTCTCCTCTTCTCTATTCCGTACACTATTTCGATCGATAAACTAGATGCTCTCGTTTGGTAAAAACATATGGAGCTCGATATATGGGAGAACCTACGAAGTACGAACGGTGTACGAATAATAAAGACTGATGAAAAGGTGATGAACACAAGAAACGACAACAAAGATGACGATGACGACGAACAAAACATATTTTATTGACATAATTCGTGAGTCGTTCGAATTATTATTATTCATTTTGAATTTGTGTGTTACACTCTGAGCGCGCTAGTGTAGCCACTTACGTTATATTTATATTGTGTGCACAACGTGGATTTTTGTACTTCACATTCTACTCAATGTGTTTTTATTAGTTCAAAGACAACGGACCGATACAACTACAATGGCAGCAGCAGCTTATGAAGCGTGTATGTGCGGACACATCGAATCTTCGAATCTTCGAATCAACTGAACCTAATGATTTTGCAAATTGTCGGCACTTTTTTTCTATTTCAATTGTCATTAAAAGCAAAAAATGTACACTTGTTGCTGCAACGCCACTGGCGCTGACTTTGTACTTAACATACATCCGAACTCCGGCTCAACAGTCATAGGCGCGAGTGATGATGAGAGAAAGAGAGAGAATTATATGGTGGATGAGAGAATTTGCGTGACATTCCGTTTAGTTCATATATCATCAGCAGCATTTTTTTCATATTGAAGCCATAAGAAAGCGCACCATGAAACAATAAAATAGATGTGGTTGCACTTATATACCTAGAGGAATTATCAATGCCTATTGTTGTTGTGCCCGGTGTTTTTCCGTCATCATTCCAATGCTTGCGATTGCCCCCGATTCACAGCCTCTCTCTCTCACTCTCTTGCTTTGCATCAATTGACACACATTTGCAAAAATGGTAATCGATTCAATGGTGAAAAGGAGATGTGCGCACACACAACATAGCAAGCATACTCGTCAACCGCCATAGTAAACATCATCATAACCCCCGGCAACAGCATCCAACAGCTGAAAACGGATTGTTGTGATCGAAAATTGATTTGCTAAAGCAAAGCTCGATTGTGTATGTCGGTCGTTTGTTATTTTTTTTCGATTTGCATTTTAAATGCGGTTCCTGAATGAATGCCGGAACTGAGTAGCACGACCGGATGGATACCCATAAACATCTGATATAACGAGAATATTCAACGAGATTGATTAAAAAAATGTTCAGACCCAAAATGACTCATGTCAACGGTGGATATACATAAATCGTAGTAAGTTTTTCATTTCAATTGAACGAACAACAAAGAGCACCGCAGAGTATGTACTGAACATCGCATTTACTCTAGCTTGAATGAACATGATGAAGTACGAGGCGTGCAAAAAATGACGGGAACAAGTAAAGAGAATGAGACACGATGTAAATGAAATAAAAAAGCATTCCCAATGGATGTGCTCCACGTTGACATGGCTGTGAAATGGTCAGCTCATTAGAAGAGTCTGAATTCCCTTAATCGATATAAGGAACTTAGGCCGATACTTTTGCCCCCGCTCCAGAACAAAACCAATTGTTCAATATTGCGCTACGAACGTAAATTCTTATGAACGTCAAAAGTGACACCAGCCAGTTTATCAAACATGATTAAAATTTTAATTTCCATTGCAGGATTCCAACGCCAGTGGAAGAGAGACAGGCTCAAATCGAAATGACTCCATCCCACAGAAAATAACCATCGATAGCAGAATATATATGAAAAAGAAAGACTTGGTTAAAATTCGTGTAAATCTGACAAATGACTTAATACACCCAATTCAAATTGTTGATATGGTGTATTGTGCGAGCGATCCCTATACGAGTGCTACTTAATTATGCAATGCGTGTACAATTGTTGCCTCTGTGATTGCGCTGACGGTAACGGTTGTTGTTACTGTGCTGCCGTTCGGTGTC
>NW_022600954.1:95960-114818 GCF_009176505.1 Sitodiplosis mosellana | reverse complement strand
TTGAGCCGATCGGCAAGGTCAAGAACATGCATAAAATAAGTTTTTTTTCTGGTAAATACCATTCATATACCCATATTTATCGATTTATCGGCTGAGTGTCGGCTTTTTATCTCGTGCACTATCTCTCTCTCTGTTGCGAAAATAAAGGTGATGTCCCATAACATATGGACTACCGTTTACCATCTTATATTGTTAAAAACAACAATCAAAGTGTGATTTTGATTGTTTTACATTCCATTTGGCGTGTGAACAATACAAATGATGAACTGTTTCTATCGAGATCGTTGCAAAAGTGTTCGTTGGATTTGAAACGGACTTAGACTCAAGTGGGAATAACTACATTTTGTTGGTTTCGTTTTTAGTTTTCATTTTCGTTTCGTGGCCATAGGCAATATTTGCACTTCATGACTTAAAGTGGAACAAATTACATAAACATGATTTCTTCTTGCGAACGAAGTCTTTAATTTCTGGTAATCGCTTCACTTCACAAACACGATTGTATTCAAATGTAATTTGATGTCACACATACCGCAAAACACTTGATGCTACCTGCTTTTGGAATTGAGGCTTTCGATTTTTGTGTTAATTGTTTTAAAATTGTTGGGAGTCAAGGTCTGACCTGAGCCAAATGAAGTTAAGTAAAGTAAACATGCTCCTTTTTAAAAAGCACGAAAAAAAAAAAATAAAAAGAAGAAACATTGAGATTCTTTTGGTGATTTTAAATCGATTGACTGATTGGTTTGCGTGCGACTGGGTTTCCGATGACATTACGCATCATCATTCAATCTTTATGGTGGCGTGACTTCAATGAAATCAGGAAGTCTTCTTAAATTGTTCAATTCAACACATTTATTTATTATTTGTCTTTGTACCTTCATGTGACTCAACTAATAGTTTGACTCTCAATTTAAGTTTTCAAAGCATCATTTAATCACTTTATTGGTCATAAGCTGATCCTATTTTTCATTCAATCAATTACATGAATCTTCCCGGAAGCAATTATCATTGCATTGCAATTTGAATGTACCTCCACTTTTCGCATCATATTCACAATCAATCAGAAGTACCATGCTCATAAACGATGCAATCAAATACTTACGTGTGATAATTTCAATTTCAAATATATTAACTAAATAGTAGCAAGCAATAATATTTTCCCACAACACATCATAAGCTATAATTTATAAGTATGCATTTTTTGATGTGTAATTGTTTAATAAACAAAATCATCGAAAATGTCTTGTACATAATTTCAGAAACGGCAATTGGCCACATGTTTGGGCTCTCAAATATTCAGAAAACAGTCGTATGCCTGGAAGCCTTGCTCACATGTGTGTAAACCAATGTATATGAATGTCCGCGCTTGAATGTAGAGCGCTCGTTCACTCACAGCGACGTTCGCAGTCACTGCATTCAGTTACTGAGATCTCATCGGAAAATTGAATATCTAAAACTCAATCAAATACGATAATATAATCGAAGATTTTGCAAACTGAAAAGCAAGAAGAAAGAACTTGATTTAATTCAATATGCTGCTCTTTGTATCTTTTTTGACTTTTTCTTAAATAAACTTAGGAATTCAATTCCATATATTTTGTTTTTTATTGAACAATTTCACCCATTTTTTTCCTCCTTAGAAAAGGGCGCTCTGAAAATTTTGCACCTGGGCGCACGCACAGGCTCTGCATCAACTTAAAAAACTTTCGATACAGTCAACAAATTGCTATGAGTAAGGTATCAAATGAAAGCTGATTTAATTTCCTACATTTGATTCCAAGCAAGTATGCAAACATTTTCAGTGGTTTCGTAGTTATAGCGATTGCCGTATCTGGTTACTTTAAGAACCAATGCGTGAAAAAGGGTCAAGTAAAAAAAATCAAACTCTTGATTCATGCTTAAATAAAAGGGTATGAATTTTGTAGATTTTTGTCATAACATATGCACACCACGGTGGATATGATTCTTTTTTTAATCAACATGTAGGTTTTAACGAATGAAAAGCGTGTAAGTTATTGGTAAGTAAGTAAAGAACCTAGACAAAATACTTGCAAAACAAATTGCTTATTCATAGCTAACATCGCAAAGTAGTCAATATTGTTATGTATCCGAGCATCAATTTTTGTCATAATTTATTTCAACGCATATGTCCCCATATTTTTTAAAATTATTTATTCACATAGAACTTTTGAAATTGATCGTTTTGTGAATTTGGTTATTGTTATTTAGGGAATATGAATTTAATAAAGGAAAATACGTGTTGTATGTCAAATAGTTGTTTGCAAAAGTGATTTCAAAAATATTGGCCCCAATATGTGTCAACACAAATAATGACAAATAAATATGATGGTGTATTTGAAATTCGTCGTGCTGTTTGCTATATACAATGGTGCAACGATTATTTTAACCTAAATCAACTCGGATGCGGAGATGCAACAATCAAATTGTAGGATTCCTGTACCATCTAGACATGGCAACTTTTGAATACTACTCGAATGTGTGACGGTTAATTGTTGATCTTAGTGGCCAAATCTACGGCGAATTAAATTTTCTTTGATTTGCAAATCTGATGGTTTTCTATGATGCACGACGCGGCAAACGAAATCATATTTCGGCTTACCGAATATTGGGATTTCACATGAAATATGAAGTGAACTGATGTTTCAGCGTTAGTTGCCGATTGCTACAACAAGTCAAATGCTACACCTACGTGTGTGATGACAAGTCCACTGCTTCATTGAGTAGCTAAAACATTTGAAATTGATCGTGTCGTGTTTTGAACTGGATGATGGCAATTTTTTCACTCTCATGTTGAAGGCATGTTATATTCAAAAAGTCGAAATAAGTTTGTTTTTCTTTTTGAATTGGGTTTATCAATTGAAAAGTAATCTTTTATAAAATTGGCCAAATAGTGAATAAATCAGAACAGAACAAAGAAGAAGATAATAGCCAACAACAGATGGCAACATAGAACAAATTCAACTGTTTCGTTAATATAAATTAATCATTTACGATACTTCGTAAATATAAATTGAGCATGTACAAAAAAGCACGATTCTTTCCTTTCACTGTCCAGTTTCTTTCATCTTTTTCTATACTTTTCAAAATAACTCATCAGTGTAGCAATATTGAACGATCTGAGGCACTTTTGTCTCAGACAAACGGTTTGTCTTTAATTAAAATGGTAAATCAGCCAATTTGAGTTGAAATCGTTTGTGAAAACTGGATTGTCGTTAAATTTGTTGCATGCACACATTTTAGTGTGTGGTTTTCCTTTCGTTTTTGGCGAATCGAATGGAAATTGCACATCTTCTTCTAGTCAGAGTCGTGAATTGCAATATCTGCGATGCAGCTGCGCGTTTGAGACGGCAATGCAATCATAAAAACGAAATGCACGAAAAATTGTTAAACTGAAAACGGCCAAGCAAAGCGCACGCAGGTCATCAGTGCACGTCGATCGACAGCGCAAAGTGTACACAATAAGAGACACGACTTTCAGAATAAGCGATTGATTGTAGAATAATATTTGAATTATTTGTTTCTTTTTGCAAATTATTTGATGTGGTTGTGTCAGTTGAAGTGCAGTTGAGGCGACACACGCACGCCAAGCGCACATTCGCATTTGCAATTTTGATTGTTTTACAATCAGTGTATGGTTTTAATGAGCATTTAATTTTATTGAAATATTTTGATGGTACTCGTCGATGTGCACGCAATGAAGGGAGTAGAATAGAGAGATATGAGGCGAGAGACGTCCTGGCGTTTGATCAACGAAGGTCAATATATAGGCTCTAAATATGTTTGATCTACAAATGCCGTTTATGGCGTGTATGAAACGTTTATTTGTTTTCTGCTTCGAACAAATTAACTCCAATCAATTGTACTGAACACGTTTTCAGTGGATATGTTGTCAATTTTTTTTTCTCATGCAGTCAGTTGTTCACACCGACGAAATTCTTGTGTGCATCTTCGTTCAATTCGTTAATTAGGTGAACGGCTTCGTTAAAACTCGTCAAACTTCCATTAACCTCAAAACAAATGACGTATGACGGTGATCTGCATCGATATATTTGTGTGTTCGTGTAAAATTGAATCGATGTAAAACAGTCGAAAATGTGTATTTTAACTGGTGTTTGAAGGTTGAAATATACGGTACAATTTTAGCGAGAGAAAAAAGAGTCGATTTTAGAACTTTAGAACCGCAAGCTTTATTCAAGGACACTGAGAATGAGGAAACGAAATCGAAATGAAATAAGCTTGAAAGCGCTTCTACAGCTGAAATTCAGCTAAATCACACATAAAATCCCAAGCAAGAAAAATCATCTTGAGAATAAAAACAATGGTCGAACGAGTCGAGTGAGCGCGCTTTCATCATTTTCACATAAACAGCACCGAAGCGCGATCACGA
Source organism: Sitodiplosis mosellana (assembly GCF_009176505.1). Taxonomy (NCBI): domain Eukaryota; kingdom Metazoa; phylum Arthropoda; class Insecta; order Diptera; family Cecidomyiidae; genus Sitodiplosis; species Sitodiplosis mosellana. The sequence continues at coordinate 110,413 of NW_022600954.1, read as the reverse complement.
TTCCATTGAAACGAAATGAATAAATACATGACACACCAAACGATATGTACTGGTCGAGTTCATCGATTCGAAGAAATCGGGTAAGTCGCGTGCGTCGTTCTGTTGTCATTGTTTAATCGTGCGCATTTGACACACACAGAATGGACGAGAAAGAGAAAAAAATACCGTGAACCCCGCTCGTTCTCCAGGAAGTTGTACAGATTTGCTGCCATTCGCGCCAACATTCAAAGGGCACCAACATATATATTCAATTGAAATAATGAACATGACATTGCAACGGTAACAATTAAAATTCGAAGCTAATGTCACTTAACACTCTCGCAGATCTATTGATTTCATATGACACACAGCCGCCACGCAAAACAAGCAATTAACTTTTTAAGCGATGGTTTATTGTTTTAAAATCGTTTCAATTCCGTTATCCATTGTAAATTACAATTTGCAATTTGTAATTATGCCCGTATATCTCTATTATTATTTTTGTTGTTGTTTTTTCTACCAACAATAGGAACTCAATGAAGAGACATATTATGACACATCACTCAACATTATTGACATAAAAGTATTATAATAATGAAAACATATGTTTGTCGTGACTAATTTCACACTTTGTATCGTTTAATGAACACGGAGAGAGAGAGGAAAATATGAACATGCGACGAAGTGATGATGATGATGATTCGATACAGATCTGGAATTTGTTATAAATCAGTCGTTGAAGAGACACACGTTTCTATGTTGACCTTCAAAAGCACTATCTAGACCATTTGGGAGACCATTTGTTGCATACGAAAATAGAAGAAAAAACACATCCAGACAAACCGCAACAAACTAAAGATTCAAGGAAACCATTGGATGATATTTTTGCTAGAATGATTTGATATCTCTTCAGTTGCCATGCGCGATTTTCGTAATATAAAGTGACGAAAAAGGGTGGGCGTGCCACTAACGCCAATTTAATTTAATGCAAAAACATAACAGCAAAGAGCACTAATATACACTTCTTCTGCACTCACACGATTCGCATTCTCATGTGCACATCCGTCTGGAACAGATTGAATTGCATCGATTTGATTCGATGAACTATTATCAACTACTCTAGAGTTTCCTTGATCGTGTCGCTTCCATGCCAAACCGTCAAATTAAACGAAGGGCACGGATACCATAGCGCACATAAACGAGGAAACACAATGGGTTTTGAACATTTCGTTCCATAATGTGCCCAGCGAATCACATGCGAATCCAAGCATCGTGAGAATTAATAATAAAGAAGAAGCAAAACATCCTGGGGAAAAAGTATCAAAAATATACGAAAAAAGGAGAAGAAGATAAATGGAAAAAAATTTCATTTTGATTGCAGCATATTTAATCTGGTTGTCATTGTAAATCACTATGCTAAACAGGGAATAAATGACTTATTTGCCAGCGCATGCAGCCAACCAAACAGTGCGCGATGAAGAATAAAAGAGTATTCATTTTGATGAGACATAAATTACCTAGTAAATTACTGTTGTTAATTTCGATTGCGTGAGTCCATGAGCATGTCGCTCTCTTTCCCTCACCAATCGATTGGGAATATCGTCAGCATCACACGAAATAAATAGTGATGTGGCTGTCTACCAGATATTCAGAATTCGCATGGTTATGTGCAATATAATTTTCACTTTTATGTGATTTATATCAATGCAAACGCTCGATTCAGTTGCAAATCCGAAAATTGATCGATTTAATCAATCGCAAAATTGTGTGGTTGGCTTCTTATTTTATGGGTTGTCATCATCGTCATATGCAATTGCTTCGAATGAGATATGAGATGCGCTTTTTTATATGCTTTTTTTTCTTTTTCGGCACATTACTCGGCACGTTTTATGCATAAGTTGAAAAAGTAAAAGAAATTTGAAATAAAAGGAGTAATCCGAAGTGATTAACTAATTGAATAACTCATAGTATTCACTCAACGTTCATGGGTACAATCGCTTGAATACACATTTCGCCGTTCGTACTCGTGGACTAAATCAATAAACTGAGAAACGGCTTCTGACTCTCGCATCATACTTGTGTGAGACTTTCATGCGAAAATGATCGATTAGCGTCATACTTTGTTGTTGTCATCGTCATCGTTGTTGTTTTCATTTTTCATCTGCGTATTCCAGCTTTACACAATAATAATGCACCAGTTTCGTGCTTTATATAATCGACAACAAAACATTTTCTATTTTTAACCACAAAATGGTAGTTCACTAAAAAAAACAAAATGAATTGAAAAATTGCTAATAAAAATAATTAAAATCTCATCTTGTGCTGGTTTGTAAAAGATTACTGAATGAGAGCGGGTGAGTATGGGCGGGCACACTTGCGATACGCGTACATGACGAAAAAAAAGTTGAAGAATACGTACTTTCGCAAATTAATTTTCGATTTGCTTGAATGCGAGTGAGAAAATCATGTGATCTATGAAATCAATGCAGCCGAAACTTTATGCAACATATCCAAAATCATAAACGCATATAAATCTTTGTTTGCTGTTCTCTTTTTCTCCCTCTCTCTCACGGGAAAATGATTTGGGAGTGCATTTGAAAATCGTAGCATTTAGTTGTGCGGCAGTGCACAGATGAGTGATCGCTATCTGTCTATATAGACATGGTACAGCACAATCTCTTTCTTCTATATGTCGGCGCTGCATTGATAAAGCAGCAAACGCTGCGCGCGGAAAAAACGAGAAGAACAAAAACCACTCATAAATAATATTTTTTGTAATTTAGATATTCACACATATAGAACCGAATGATGACATTTTCACGCTGCCAATAATCGAGTGGCAAGGCGTAAACCAAACGAGAAATAACGATTTGAACAATGTGCGCTGGAGCGACAAACGGCACCAAATTCTCTCGTTTAGAGAGAAAAAAAAAACAAACAGCGCATTTCGTAAACGACTCCTTGACAGTGTTACAACCCGATAACAACACAATAGCAATTTCAAGATATATTTTTCATGCCATTCAATCAATATTTGCATCATTCGTTCAACCTTTCGCTCAAAATCTTTTTTCATGTTTTTTTTTCGGCGTTGGCTCGGCATTAGAATTTTCTTTTTCGTAGCTTTTTCTTGCTTACAAAGTTTCAAACCGTTATCAAATATAGATCAAACATTATTATGTCTCATAACTTTCCCATCTTGACGGGATTTTAGTAAAAAAAACCATCGATTTTATAGCTTGAATGAAGCGAATGTCGGCTTTTACCTCTTAAAAGAGAAATATCATACTGTTGAAAAGAAATGAGCTGTTTTTGTTATTTTTGAAATATTCGCCGATCCGCAGGAGTGAGTATTGATCATAAATAGAAGTAAAGGCTGTCAATAAAAGTTAATGTGAACTGCAATGCGATATTAAATTTTTGTACTTTTTCCTGCTTACATAATCAGAATTGTGGTTTCATTTTTAATCAACCGTGATGCCCTCCAAATGTGATATGTGGGCTCCCCCTCCCCAGCCGGACAAATTTTTGTTTCGAGCGTCAAACATTCAGGATATTTAGCCCTTAATTAGCCCCACCAAAATTAGAATTCGCCCTCGAACGGTTTGCGAGACATGGCCATCGGCGATTTTGGGGATTTTCAGTAAAATCTACAAAAAGGCATATAACAAAAATTTTACACAAGTGCATAAAAATGAAAACTAATGATGCAAAGTTTTAGCCCCTGATTTGCCCTTCCCATTTCTATCTTGGGGCAAATTTTTTTGTCACAAAAAATGTCCCAAAATCGATTTGGGATAAATTGGCGATATGGGGCCATATACGAATAGGCTGTTTTATGAAACTGTATAATTTTATGGAAATTTTTCTACAGAAATTTAGCCCTCAATTTTCCCTTTCCATTTCTATCTTGGAGCAAATTTTTTTTTTCACAAAAAATGTCCCAAAATCGATTTGGAGTCAATAGTAGGCTATTTTCACTGATTATGAGGGGATAAAAATGCATCAAATGCAAAGCCTAAAGTTCAAAGTGAACGTGAAAGCGATATTGTAAGTGATAATTCAGATCGTGGACTTGGAAATAAAAATCAGTCATGCACTGTGTATAAAACGACAGGTAAATTGCATTTTTTTCTGTTAAACGCTTGTCTGTGATCGGATTAATGAAATCACACTTCTATGCATATATCAAATTGCTATGAATTTATTTGTCTCACGATAGAAATGGAAATCGAGGGCTAAATCGTAGTGCGTTCTGTTTTCAGTTTTGATACTAAAATAAAAAATCCCCTCATAATCAGTGAAAATAGCCTACTATTGACTCCAAATCGATTTTGGGACATTTTTTGTGACAAAAAAATTTGCCCCAAGATAGAAATGGAAAGGGCAAATCAGGGGCTAAAACTTTGCATCATTAGTTTTCATTTTTATGCAATTGTGTAAAATTTTTGGTATATGCCTTTTTGTGGATTTTACTGAAAATCCCCAAAATCGCCGATGGCCATGTCTCGCAAACCGTTCGAGGGCAAATTCTAATTTTGGTAGGGCAAATTAGGGCGAATTAACGGTTAAATATCCTGAAAGTTTGACGCTCGAAACAAAAATTTGTCCGGCTGGGGAGGGGGAGCCTGATATATGGTTTATTTTTCTTTTTGCAATTGTTCATCTTTTTTTTTCGAACAACTTAGAAACATCGGCGAGTAAATGGCTTGCAATCTGGTCTTCTTTATCGTTGTTATGCATAATCTTCGATCAAATTGTCATACCAAATTGACAAGGTTTCAATAGCTTTTGGGGCCTAAGACGATAACGAGAGAGAGAGAGAGAGAGAGAGAGAGAGAGAGAGTTTGCTGTGCATTGAAAATGCAATAAATTATATTAGTTTGTTGGAGAGCGATAAATGGGTAAAATCGATTTTAACAATCGCAGAAATTACACATTTGCAAGCTGTCAAAAGCTGCGATGTGTATGAGCGTTTTCGAATGAATGTTTGAATGGCTCAGAACACCATTTGATGCGGAACATCATCAACGAAACGATTTCAATGATTATTATCTCATTTACAATAATGGATTTCACTCGGTTTTCTCGCTCTCGAAAGAGATGTGCACGAATTTGTGTGAGCTCACACTTTTCAAAATGCCTGAGATGTGCATCAAACATCTCTCGCTCGCTGCTGCACAGATTTGCATCTGTGTCACACCGAAACAAAAAATATGTACAGCACCTCGTTGCTTTAGCTTTTTCCCCGTTGCGATCACCTTCTTTTCCATCTTCTTGTTTAGTGCGATAATCTAGCGTAAAACGAATGGCATGTTTGTAATTTTATTAGTTGTTTTTTTTTGTGTGTAGCTTCTGTAATGAAAACAGCCTTGTTGCCAGAAGTGAATTAAAATGACATGTAAATAAAATCGAATATGAACAAGTCATAATAAAATCATACTCATTACGTTCTTCTCATCGGTTTGTACATTTGAATTCATGCACGGTGCGCACACATGCGCTCACTCACTAAGATCGCATACTTTTATGTGCATCTCATATATCGCGTTGCCATACTTTCAGTGCAAAATAAACCATGTTGTGTGTGAGCCGACTACTGAAAATTTTGCGATTCCGATGACACTAATCTCAAGATTATTACTGAAATGGGTGTCTCGGCTGATTCATATTCACGCTTCCCTTCACCAACCAACGACAGAAAAAAGACACAATTTACCAACCGATATTTACCTTTCCAATGCAATGCAATAATTTCGGTGACAAACTGGAAAATACAATGCGTACTTTATGCGTGCCAATGGATGCCCCTCAACTCAACGCTATGACAAATGTGAAATAATATGCATTGAAAGAAACGCCAAAGCAAAAAAAATTATTCTCGCACTCTTTGACAGGTAAAGGTTTTACTTTCTAGCAAATCCGCCTGAAGAGACGATTTTTGTGCGGTTTTACATGCCACCAAATTTGTTACTCAGAATTCATAGATAAAACAGAAACAACGAAAAGAAAAACACAAAAAACTGCAACAATTTTTCTCGTGTGTCACTACAGTTTATACGGTTTTTGCATCTCTTTGGATCTGGTTTTTTCCCCTCTCGTTGTTTTGTTTTGCTTCACAACAAAATTCTTGTATTTTCACGATTTTTCTTGAGTGCAACCAAAAATGTTGCTTGTATGCCGGTATCGAATTTTCAAATTACATGAACACATTTTCTACTCAATATTTGGAGAAGAAGATGATTGCTACACATCGATTTCGTTTCGAATTTCGAATGCACCACGATCTCGCGCGGTGTAGTCTGGCTGCGACCAATATCACAAAACAACAATAACACTGGAACCAGAGCATTTCGCGCACAACGAGACTCATTTGGGTTAGGTATAGCAGTAGTGAGAGCAGCAGTCGCATCAACGGCGGCCGCGACAGCATTCTCCGTCTCTCGCACCCATTCCGTTCCGATGGGTACAACATCGATCGATCCGGTGCAAAACGAGGGAAAACAGAGCGAGAGAGGGATAGAAAGAGCAATAACATTATGTTATTGGTTGGCATCGTTGTCTGAACATGATCTATACACAAATTTTAGAACGTTAATATTTATATTCAAGATAATCAAAGGGCTGGCACCAAATTACCTAACTGAGAAAATAATTTTTAAGCATGAAACTACAAACAGAACACTAAGAAACGCAAATGAAATTTGTCTAACAGATGCAATTAAGGCTTGTAGCCAAAACTCATTATTTTATAAGGGAATAAAATTATTCAACACGCTTCCGATAGAATTAAAAAACCAAGAAAATTTAAATCACTTCCAAACAATGTTGAAAACATACGTCAAAGAAATCTTTTAATGCTGTTTAATGGAGAAATCTAAATAAAAATAAAACGAATTACATACGTAATCCAAACTTTTCCGCTCCGCAGCAATTTATTTTACCTCTCGCTTAATGTTTAACCAAAATTTCAATGGACCCTTTTTTCATAGCATTTTTGACCTTAAAATATAACTACTATTTCGACCATTTTCCATACAAAAGTGTCATTTTCGAACAAAATTTCAAAAATTTCAAGAAATGTTGATTTCGGACCAAATTTATGGGCAAGAAGGTGTTCGGTTGTTTGAAGGCTCCCATTATTTTTGCAAAAAAATTATCAGTTTGCTTTGACCAAAACCCTAAAAAATGGCTTTCTATGTGATTTTTTATACAAAAGTCTATTTTTCGAGGAAAACTTCAAGAAATGTTGATTTTGGACCAAATTTATGGGCAAGTAGGTGTTCGGTTGTTCAAAGACTCCCATTATTTTTGCTAAAAAATGGCATTTTGCCTTGATCGAAACCTTGAAAAATGCTTTTTTCGGGTACTTCCCGTACAAAAGTGTCATTTTTCAAGATTTTTCAGGTCCTCAGTCGGAGGCTTATGGTACGAAATTGGTAAATCAGAATGGGCTCAAAATCAATCCGAAGCTTTGTCTCGACATGCCAAAACTTTTGGCTCTTACAGATCTCAATTATCTTGTCAACTTTTTGAGATAATCGGCGAACAAAAAACGCGAACGCGAACGCGGACGACGCCATACGCACATCACAATTTTGCACATTTTTCATAGTAAACAACATGTTTTTGAAGGCAGATAGGTCTTGATCGATAGGATTTGTTCCCATCTACATTGCCTAGTGTACAGATATGTGATTTTTGAAGTTTGGCGTGACGTTATAGTGGTCCGAAAGAGGAGATGTCATGAAATTTTGGCTAGTAAAACCAATACTTTTCCATACAAACAAAGTTTGCGGAAAAGTAAAATAAATATTATTATTATTACAATCGTTAAACGATGACACGACCTGCAGTGTTTGTGTGTATGTGTGTGTGTGCGATTTGGTGCTTAACTAAAAACGACAATAAACCACCACAAAAGGCGCAATGAGCCGAACTAAGCATAGGCAGAAAACGGGAAAAAAGTAGAAGAAGACGTTGAGAGCGTAAATGTAATGAAATCGAGAGACAAACAAATAAAACAAAGCAAATATGATACAGGGGGAAAATACAAAGCTAAACAACGACGACGACGGCGGTGGCGGTGGAGGCAACGCGCGCGGGTAAAGCAAGCGACCGATCTGAGAAATACGCCACAAGAAAGAGCCCGACGAAATGAGGTGGCCCATGATGAGTATACGGCCGTAAGCAGGATAGAAAATCATAAGAAGGCTTACACGCTCTAGCCTTTTACATGTATCCATCCCAATGTGTTGTTGAATGTGTGTACTGGGTACAGTAATAATAAAAACAATAACAACAACAACAGCAACAACATCACATCACACCGCCACAATCGTAGCAACTTAGCAGCTGTACTTCTTCTTCTCGCATTTTTCATGGATATCCGATTTTCCTTTCTGCTATAAAAGACCGCATCTTTCCATCGATCAGCATCATTGCAATTTGTGTGCTCGTACATAAATACCATAACACATTTCGCTCGTAATTATCACTACGCTTTATTAAAAGCCCAAATCCGAGTCCAAATCTAGTTACAGCCATTCAAACATTAAAGGTGCAACCGATTTCGACTATCATACATATTACACGTCCATTAGCATCAGTTGATAAGTTTCGTTTTTTCGTTTCGTTGTTGGTGAAATTTAAATATCGAAGTGATTGAAACCTTTGTTGGCGGCAACAAAGTTCAAAGTTGGAATTTATCAGCAACAACCACCGAAGCAATCGAATTCCATTGTGATATCGCTGGAGACTCTCCTCATCCGAAAAAAGTGTCATATTTTTCAATAAGTTTCAAACATTTTTCTTTTAAACATGAAAGTGGTGAGTTTTTTTTCCATTAAACATTTGTTTCGTTATTTTTTTATTCATTGGCAAGTTAACAGTTCGTCGATAGAAATTCATTGGGTGATTTAGAACGGTATAACAATTGACTATCAATTTCAAGGCATCAAAATATAAATCTAGTACTCTGTTTTGCTCGTCCTTCGTCGATTTTCATATGATTCAAAAGAAACAAAAAGTCATTTCGAAATTTCTATCAGGTATTTTCAAGATCTGATCAAAATTCGTGTCTGGACACAATTCTTTCAAAGGACACCTTCTATTATTTTAATATATATACAGTATTCCGACTCTAATCCAGACATTAAAAATACATTCTATTTGTTCAAAACATCTTATTATAATGCGCATAAACGATCAGCTGAACTCAATTGAAAAGAAGAAGAAGAAAAAAAAACACTGAAAAGTTGCACTGTTTCAATTGAAGGTTTGTAATGGGTCTGGGAGTGCGAGTGCGCGGCGTGCGCTTTAGTATAAATTGCGATATTCAAGAGATTCGATTGAATTGAAAATGCCATTTTTCGACTTTAATTCGCTTGGCATGAATAATGAAAAGCGTGAGCATTTTTAACAACGTCAAAGTCGTTGTTTCATTTGACTTGTTGATCTAGTTTGTTGTCGATGCCATCGCGCGAGCGCACGCGCGTGCAATGCATTTACACACTTACGTGATCTGTTCCATTTTTTTCCTTCACTTCTGCAATACCAGAATCATAGAATAAATGTCGTGAGAACAGAAAATTTACAATAAAAATTGGTAATACATGAAAAAAAAACACACACACACATACACAATATATATTTTCCTTAAGAATATAATGAAAATCAGAAGGGAAGAAAAAAGGAAATCAACAATCGTCTAGAGGAATAGAAGAAATGAGGTTGTTAGAGTACGAAAATGTACAATTGTACATACATACACACGATTGATGAACGGCAATTCAGTTTATTGACAATTAGACAATAAAACTAATGATATCGCGTTCGTTTAGTGCGCACGATAGAGATGGTTTTGGGCCTTTGGAAATGGCCAATATATAACGACGATGCATTTTGTTGCGCCATTAAATGCGGTGCATATATGCACACAGATGTTTTCAACCGTAATGAGAACGGCCTATATTTCTTCGACACAAAGCCGAATCCATTCCTATGTATATGTTTGGCACAAACGCCAAACTCCGAACTGGTAATTTACATTAATGCTTCAATTATGGAACAATTATAGCAACTCAATTGACTGCTCTGCAAATGAAAAAAATGTCTTACGCATTGCTTTTGTCTTCTTCGGTCATCAGGTGATAAACGTGTTGTGCACGGCATCGACATAGAAACATGAAGATTCAATCGTTAGAGAAATCGCAACAACAAAATTAGCATCCAAAATTTATTGCTTATCGATTATGATGAATGAAAATGCACACAAAAAATGATAAAAATATCAAAATATGATTCGTCGCATTCGGTGGTGGTGATGTGCATCGAACGAAACTTCAACCGTGTGATTCAGTCGTGATTCTAAAACGGAAGGGAATTGAAAGAAAAATCATTCGCGAAAACAAGTGAATTTATGAATTAATGTGATCAATAGCGGATCGCTATATAAATTATTTGGCATATTCTTTTAATGACTAACTTCTTATGCACGGAACATCATCATTTGCATCGTGCAGTACACAGCGAAAAGTTGAGTGAATAAGCCAGTATTGATTCATCAATAGACATAGATTGGATGCAGCGACATTGTTTTGATGTTCTGTGTGTTGTTGGTATAGATCGTGCTTTTCTTCTGCTTTGTTGTGAACCAATGTACCGCCGTCTAGCGTTGGGCACTGCTCTCAGTACAAATTTCATCATGGAACGTGACTCCGTACACTAATAGAGAGTCGTTTGTTGTGTGTTTTTCTTTTCATATAAAAAAAACCTGTAATGTACTGTGTATGTGCGCTTTTATGTACCGTTTCCTTTGTTCTTCTTCGATACCTTTTTTCTGCTCGCATTTGGCCTGCAATGTTTTTTTTCCTTTCCTCGCCGTCGTCGTCGTTGTTTTTGCTGTCTTTGTTTTTATGTTCGGAAATTTTCAATTTTCATTCAATTCCATATTCAGCACACTGCAACGACATTGAACGAGGCATTTTACTGTATGATTTGATGATCGCTTTGCAAATGCAAATGCAAACACATGTGAATGATACAGAAACAATGAAATATTCAGCGACCGTCAAGTATCGCGTTGTTCTGTGTGTTGCGCAGAGACCAATCATCGTGAAAATCTCTTCTTTTTGTCGACACAGAGATGCATTAGCCGACAACAAGAAAACAAAAAATAGAACCGTCCGAATGCTGAAACAATGAGGGAGAAAGAGACAGAGAGAAAAACATATTGAAAATTCGGAACAACAAATTCTAAAATATGCGCCCGAGATAGGAAAAGTGTAGAAAAATTGCGATCGACACAACAAAACAAACATGAATATTCAGTAATAAAGATGCAAAGACCTACCTATCGACAGTTTGAACGCAGCAAAATCAGTATGCCCATGTTTTGTATCTGGCTTTCCGCTGTTGCTGAATCGAATCGAGATCGTTAGACTTTGATGTTTTAGAATTTATAGTGATTTTGCGATAAGGATTATTGTCATCTTCATGAAATGTTTCATTCTTATCGTGGTTTGTATCCGCACACGTGTTTTACCACGTAAACATTAAATGCTTTTAATCATCGAATACCCAATAAATATGCCAGATAAATTCGATAATGTTAGTGAAAAATTATGTCCATAGATAAAACACACAGTGTGCAGTGGCATAGGGGGAATTCGTGTAACAAAGTGTCAAATGGCAATGTCTGGGAGAAAATGCTGTAATAAGTGCATACAACAGTTTAGGCTATGCTCAGTGGGTCGTAATTGGGTTTCATATACTCTCGATGGATTGGTTCCATGATTGTTCATCTATTTTTGTCTTCACGTTCGCATAAGTTCCAAACTAACAGCATATATTTTTTTTCTTCGTCGTGCTCTACGCGGTACGGTTGAACTATTTTTCAGATTATCTTTGCAACAATTGTAGCCGTGTGTAACTGTGCAAAGTTAGACAACACATATTTGCCACCACCCGATGCACAGAACTCAGGCGGAAACGGTTTAGCGCCGCCAAATCAAAGTAATGGAAATGGTAACAATGGATTCAATGGTAACAACGGTAACGGTAATGGATTCGGTCAACAAAATCCACAGCAAGGCTTTGGTGGTAATCAGCCACAAGAATCACAACAGCCACCAATCGCTATTCTATCCTATGAAAATGAACCAAACTACGGTGACGGTAGCTACAAATACTCTTATGAAACGGGTGCGTACAGCAGGAAAAAAAATGATAAAATGCCAACCGCTCTGTTCTGCTGGTTTGCGGAGTATGTGTGGTTTTGTCTGGCTGAAGTGAATGTGTTTTATTAACTATTTATCGTTCGCGTATAGAAAACGGTATCAAAGCCGAGGAGCAGGGCGAAGTGAAGAACAAAGGCACTGATAATGAAATCCAATCGGTTCGCGGTTCGTACAGTTACACTGGACCAGACGGTGTCTTGTATACTGTAACATATATAGCCGACGAAAATGGTTTGTCGTACATTTTATCGTTGCACATTTGATACAGATTTTGATGCGTGTCTTTGTTTTTATTTTCAGGTTTCCAACCACAAGTAAGCCAATTGCACCAAACCGATTAAACCGGCCTTTATAAGAGAAACTACGCAGATTTTTACGTTTTTGTTTATTTGTTTGAAATTCTTTTTTCAGGGTGCACACATCCCAACTCCATCACCAGCTATTCAACAAGCTATCGCTGAACAACAGGCTGCTGTAAGTCACTTGAGTTATAGCTATTTTTATCAATTTGAAGCTAATTCATCTTTTCATCAATCAATGATTAGGCTGCTGCAAATGGACAAAACGGCAACGGCAATGGAAACAATGGCAATGGAAACGGTAACGGCAATGGAAACAATGGCAACGGATTCCAACCTCAAAATGATTTCGGTGAGTTAAAGTTGCTTCGATTGCCCTCAACACAAAATTCGAATTGGCGACTGAATGAATAATATGTAATCAAACGAATTTTCCTTTTCAGCTTCAAATGGTAACAATGGCAATGGCAACGGCAATGGATACAACTACCAACAACCTCAAAATGATTTCCAGCCAAGCAACGGCAACGGGAACGGCAACAACGGGTTCAACGGCTACCCAAGCAATCGGCCACAAAATGACTTCCAACCAGCTCCATCGTACAACAACCCAAATAATCAATACATACCACCACAGGCCGATGCACCTCAACCACAACCTCAACGACCCAATAACGCATACATTCCACCAGCCCAAAATCAAAATCGCCCAAATGGCAATGGAAACGGCAATTTCAACCCACAAAACGGATATAGATACTAGGGCGGTCTAAGATCTAGCTCAATCTCAATCCCAACAACATCAACAATAACAAACAATATCAATCAAGTACTAAACACGGTCGATAAAATAGGAACAAAACAAAATATGACGACGCAAACTACTCCTTCAGGCTATTCTACGATCCTCCCCTACTCCGATTTCGTTACCATAAACTAAGTTTTACCCTTTCAGATGGCTTCTTCATTACTTTTTTTTCGTCTTTCATCCCTATCATAATTAAGCGATTATTGCCAGTAAATTTATGTTTTAGCTATAAAAAAATAAGCAAATTCAAGTGAAGCGACAAAGAAAAAAACCAATTGTTCGAGCAAAAAGAAAAGTACACCGATAAAATTCATTCAAATTCATTCAAATTATTTCGCCGGCGGACGGTTTGATGATAGAGAGAATTGAATGGGATTACAAGGTTCCATTTTATTTTTTATTGAGTGATCATTGAAATAGGAATATGGACATTTTGTTTGTACATATATTCAATCCGAATTCACAATCCACCAACATATCAATACAAATTGTCAGCAGAACCTATTCAAACAAACATATCATTTTTATTTTAAAAAAGTGTAATTATGTTATTGACTAATCATCATAATTGAACAAAAAATAACATACATACGGAGCTTTGCTATCATGAAGAAAGAAAAAAAATAAACATTTGTATTTAATTCAAGTATAGTATGTTGAATAAACGAATCGAAAATTTACAACAACAAAAAAACACACACACCCATTATTTCTCTTAATCCATTTACCCGTAAAAAGCCAAGGAATCAGTGAATCGAAGAGAAAAGTACGTTAATGCATTTGGTCAATACAATAAATGCAATCGCATTCAATTGTGAATGCACAATAGGGTGGTGCGATTTTGATTTTGCAGAGGATTTCAAAACGTCGGGTGTGGAATCGATTCAGCACCTAAAAAGAAGTAACTTTTGTTCTGGGACATATGCCGAAAAGTATTTAAAAGTTATTCCCACTTTCCGCTACAATTTTAAAAAAATTGCATTTTTTGCTCATTTTCATGGAAAACTTGTTGAAATATCGCAAGAAATAGCCACTTTAATGTCACTTTGGCCAGCATATTTGGATTCATCGTGAAAAATTACCTAACAAAAAGTTGGTTTAGAAATACTTTTCCACGATTTTGAGGTC
>NW_022600954.1:41204-60960 GCF_009176505.1 Sitodiplosis mosellana | reverse complement strand
GTATATTGATCAATTGATAATTGGCCACGGCATATGAATAATTTAAAATTCTAACGACTTGGTTTCTGTTTGTATCAAAAATAGTGCCAGAAGCCATCCTCCGCGCTCTCGAATGGATCAAAAGCCACCCAGCACCAGAACAACAATAAATTGACCAAGTGAACAGTGATGAAGCAGTTTAGTCTGCTTTCGTTTTAACATTGGGTCTTTGGATAATAGCTTTTTTTTATTTAAAACATCTTTTTTGATGAGAGAAACAAAAACAAGAACAAAAACATTGAATTAGATTGACATGCCGAGTGGTAATCGTGATTTAGCGATTTAATTATCAATTATTTTTACCAAATTGTGTAATTTACGAGGCACGCCTTTTGTGCCCGACCAATTCATGTGAAATGTATCTACTTTATAGCACTGCTCAATACTCATCTTTTCTATTCAAATCAATAAAATAAAACTATCTGCGGAAACGGAGACACAAAAATATACAAAAAAATTACGACCTTACATATTATTGTTTGAACAAAGCGCTTAAATCTTGGGCTTTTTCATTAATCCCATTTGGATGCAAATAAAAATAAAAGTTATCGAAAATATGGTCATAAAAGTTCACAAAATACGCACACGAATACTATTAGCATCTTCATAGTAAACGAGAATAAAACCAATAACATGATGTAATTTACTCAAATTCCAGGCCCGTATCCAGACGGGCTCCGCCACCCCACGAATTTTTTCAGCCACTCCAAAAATCAAAATGCGGAATAAAATTATCGTAATGAATTGATTTAGAGAGCCGAAAGTGAAATGCTTGAATATGAATAATCGTGAAGCAAATATAATTCATGGAATTGAAATCAGAATGAGTTGCATTACGTTTTTCAATAGTATTAGTCAACACAAAAAAACGGCCGAACGGTCATCAGGACCAGCTAATATTGTGGAGCAAATAACTGAAAAGTACATTATTTCGCAAAGTGTCAATAGAAAAGATCCACCAGATAATACACCCAAATTTTCAATGAGCAAAAATGTGACAAATGAATATGACCATATCTTGAATCAGTATGGATTGGATAAAATTGATGGAAAAACGACCAAAATTGCAATAGGAAAGACATTGTATAAATCGATACTATGCAAAAGTACTGGATCGGTCGACCATTTTTTTATTTAAAAGGAACTATTAATGTTGTGACTTCAGAGCCCAATAAATTTGAGAAAACATTACAAAAAATAGCTGTCATCCTTGAGTGCATTTATTTAATGTTTTCTATCGTAGAAACACAGAACAATTTTGCATCTAATTTTTCAGCACAGTCTTTCAGAAGTAATGGGAAATGGTAATTCGAAACTAAAGTAAACAAACTCTTTAATTTCTTATTTTTGGCAATCAGAATTGTCGCTTGGGCGAAAAAGCGGAGTAATATTTTTCGGTTTCAAAACCGTTAATGGTATTATTGATTGAGATAGGAAGAGTGAGAGAAAGAGAGAGCACAGAGGTAAAGAGTACATAGCACACATGCAGCATATTTTCTTCTTTATAGTCTTTTGTTTTTCATTTCATTGGAACGTCTTATAAATAAAATTGCGCGCGCTTGGGCAAATGAGAGCGGCATACCCACAACATGCACACACCAAACAAACCACGAAATCATTTCCAATTGAATGTATCTTTTGTAATGGTTTTTTCAAGACAGATTGCAGAGGTAATACGAAACCCAAACAAATAATTTTTTTGGTTTGATTTTTTTTCTTCATTGTCATTGCTTGCTCACACTTTGAGAATCATGTTTTGTGTCTTGTGTATGTGTAAGTATATATGATTCATGCGATACTTGGAACAAAAAAAAACATATTTTCGGTCGTTCTTTCAGCAGCATCTTTGGTGTGACATAGTGGCACTGTGGGATTCACGTTATATCGCAAGTATGTAGTACATACTATAAGCCGATGCGTGATTTCGTTTGCATGCCGCGCGTACTCAATTCACTTGCGATATAACGTGAATTCCTATATACGCAGCGTTGCTATGTACATACTACGCGGGACGCGCAAACGTAATCATACCTCGGCCGACTTCGATGTACCGAATATAGGATTTCACTTTAAATATCGAGTTCACTGCATATATGATGCCTCGGCAACTCACGAATCGCCAAAGCAAGTGAAATGGCAAATCCACGCGTGTGCCGACAAGTCCACTGCTTCATTGAGCAGTATTGAGGTCGAAATTTTGGTTCTTCTTTTACTTCGCTTCTATGCAAAAGCACATTCCATCACAGAAATCTACGAGACTCCCATTACGCGAATGATCGACAAAAATGGAGAAAAGATGATTGAGTATCCAATAGGGTGGTGCGATTTTGATTTTGCAGAGGATTTCAAAACGTCGGGTGTGGAATCGATTCAGCACCTGAAAAGAAGTAACTTTTGTTCTGGGACATATGCCGAAAAGTTTATTCCCACTTTCCGCTACAATTTTAAAAAAATTGCATTTTTTGCTCATTTTCATGGAAAACTTGTTGAAATATCGCAAGAAATAGCCACTTTAAGGTCACTTTGGCTAGCATATTTGGATTTATCATGAAAAATTACCTAACAAAAAGTTGGTTTAGAAATACTTTTCCACGATTTTGAGGTCGTCACAGGTCAAAAATGTTCAAAATAGCCGTTTTTTAATGACTTTTACGCAAAAATGCCTCTCCAGACTCATAGACAAGAGTGCTTCATCAACGATGATGAAGCCGAAATGGCATGACTTGAAAATTTTACGATTCATTTTCTCTTGAGAATCATTCATGATGATTATGACGCTATATATGAATAAAGTTTCGAGAGCGTTGGATACTAGGGTGGTGCGATTTTGATTTTGCAGAGGATTTCAAAACGTCGGGTGTGGAATCGATTCAGCACCTAAAAAGAAGTAACTTTTGTTCTGGGACATATGCCGAAAAGTTTATTCTCACTTTCCGCTACAATTTCTCTCCAGACTCCCAATATTATGCAAATACAACCTGAAAACGACTTCATTTTGTCTAATTTTTGACGAGGAATTCAAATCTGATCAATAGATGCACATAAAATAGTGATTTGGTGGCTCTACAGGCTCGAATATACTCGGAAATGGCCGAATAGTCGCCATTTTACGCTACATATAGCTGAACTAGTCCAGTTTTATTCGAATTTGAAACATCTGAAGAGCTATTTCTACTTGATTTTTGACGTAGAATTGATTTCCGGTTTGATTTGTATAGATTTATGTGATTTTTGTGTCGTAAACTGCGTCTATTTTAAGCAAAATGAGGAAATTACATCCATGAGCTTCGGTTTAACAGTGATATTACCTCACTGAGTAAACAATTTCTGCCTTTGCTGCCTTTAAACTTCTAGTGTGATCCCCCACAAACATTTTGAGTGCCCATATGACCAGATCAAGTGATGTGTTCATATATTTCTGGGCTCATATTCGGTTGGTTTAATTTCAGATCTTGAAAAATCGACTTTTGTTCAAAAAAAATTCCAAGTATCCACATTTCATGGTTGGTGTCTTGTTAAACCGAAGCTCATGGATGTAATTTCCTCATTTTGCTTAAAATAGACGCAGTTTACGACACAAAAATCACATAAATCTATACAAATGAAACCGTAAATCAATTCTACGTCAAAAATCAAGTAGAAATTGCTCTTCAGACGTTTCAAATTCGAATAAAACTGGACTAGTTCAGCTATATGTAGCGTAAAATGGTGACTATTCGGCCATTTCCGAGTATATTTGAGCCTGTAGAGCCACCAAATCACTATTTTATGTACATCTATTGATCAGATTTGAATTTCTCGTCAAAAATTAGACAAAATAAAGTCGTTTTCAGGTATGTATTTGCATAATATTGGGAGTCTGGAGAGAAATTGTAGCGGAAAGTGAGAATAAACTTTTCGGCATATGTCCCAGAACAAAAGTTACTTCTTTTTAGGTGCTGAATCGATTCCACACCCGACGTTTTGAAATCCTCTGCAAAATCAAAATCGCACCACCCTAGTATCCAACGCTCTCGAAGCTTTATTCATATATAGCGTCATAATCATCATGAATGATTCTCAAGAGAAAATGAATCGTAAAATTTTCAAGTCATGCCATTTCGGCTTCATCATCGTTGATGAAGCACTCTTATCACAATGCGATAAAATGATACAATTGTTATCAGTTAAATTGTCGGCAGAAAAGTGTGCATGCGATAAAATGAATTTAGATTACAATAGTCAGTCTGTGATAAGTAGCATTTGAGTAAGTAAACAAACATGTGTTTCAAGATTGCTGAGCATCTCAGCATTTCGTAAGGCACGGATATATCCGAGCATATCGACGACGAATACTGTATAATACAGTGGCGTGTGTTGCTACGTGCAGCCGCAACGACTCGAACGAAGTGTGTTCAGTTGATGTGGCTGCACGCAGAAACAACATACACATTCCGGTCGAGTCATTGCGGCTGCACGTAGCAACACACGCCACTGTATTATACAGTATGCGTCGTCGATATGCTCGGATATATCCGTGCCTTACGAAATGCTGAGATGCTCAGCAATCTTAAAACACATGTTTGTAAGTAAAATTTCGAAATAGCAAAATGTCCGCAAAAACAACCGAATTGACAACAGCGCAAACACAAAATACAGCAGAAATTAAAGCTTTAACTCCGGAATGGCTGACCAAAGAGTTTTTGAAAGAACATTTTCGAAATTATTACAAGAATCCCGAGCTAGAAATTATCAAGTTTGAGGCAAAACATGTGTCAGCAAACGGTGAAAGTTTTCTTAGCTCAATGTATCGCGTGAAAGTCAAATTTACGAATTCTCTAGAAGATTCAAACGATAAGCAGGTATACAAATACTTATTTGAGTTTTCAATTGTTCAGATTTCAAATTCATTTGTTGACATTTATCGCTTTGCTTCAGTCGATTCTCGATACAACACTTTAAAGTAATTTCAACAAATTACCCATTTGAATCCTCAGGAATCAATTGCCCATTTAATTATCAAAGTAGCGTTTTCGGATGAAGATGCACTTGATGTAGAGCTTCAACAAAATATGTACGACAAAGAAATCGAATTCTATGGGACAATTGCTCCGCAAATAAATAAAAAATTGCAAGAACTCGGTGAACCCCAACTGGTTGCTGAGTGCTTTGGTGTGTGCAAAACAAGACGAATCATAATTTTGGAAGATTTAGCAGTGAAATCATATGAAACACAGTCAATCCAACGGGGTTACAATATTCAAGAGGCAAAAGTAATTCTGAAGAGATTGGCCACATTCCACGCTATTTGCGCTGCATTACAAGATGAACAATCGGATATTTTTGCCAATATCAAAAGTGGTAAATAAAGACCGAACTCTCATTTTGATGTTGATTCGATTTAAAGGTGAAATAATATTTTCAAATGTAGGTCATTTTACGCGTGATATGGATACCTTTAACAATATTTATGTTGGCAATTTAGAAGTGATTATTGAGGTTATTTCCAATTGGCCCAATTTCACCGTTTATGCAGAGAAATTGCGACGACTTCAGAACGATTTGATTGAAAGATTGCGACAACCATATGATGTTAAACCAAATCAGTTCAATACATTGAATCACGACGATCTTTGGTGTCCCAATTTAATGCTTCAGTTCGAGAATGAATCCATTGAAAATGTGGTTTTCATCGATTTTCAATTCGCTTACTGGGGATCATCTGCAACGGATCTACACTATTTATTAGCATCTTCGATATGCAAATCACTTCGACCCCATTGTTTTGATGAATTGACCAAATTCTATTACGGACATTTGATTGGCATTCTTACCAAGCTAAAATATCAACAACACATTCCTACATGGTCCGAATTTCAAGAGCAATATCATCAAAGGCATTTCATAGGTATGATTCGACATAGTTTGGTTTGACTTTATGAATTTCGAATTGATTTGAATGAAAATTCTTTACATTTTATAAACTCATGCCCGATCCAAGTGGTGTGCATTCAAAAAATTTAAAATTAGCGATCAGTTATCGCAAATATTTGTATCGTTTCTGCTTTGTTTGGTCAAAGAATAGCTTATTTTGCGTCAATATTGAAAATTTTCATTACACAGCATAATTGTTCCTCTTATATTTATTTCAATACAGCTTTTGCAGTGTAGTGCATGATGTTACCGATTTTAGCCTATAATACTGAAAATTTAGGCATGGAAGAGCTCGTAAAGAACGATGACATCGGTATGGCATCAAAACGTAGACTATTTCAGAGTGAACCAGTTCAAGAAAATCTACGGCAACTCATTCCATATTTTGATCAACTCGGCACTATTGATTGATCGATTTTCTATTTTCAGTTCATTCTCAACTTTGATTTATTCTTTTGAAAAGTCTTAATAAAGGAACATGATTCAATTTATACTTAAACACACAGAGTGTGAGTGTCAATATATACGTAATTTTCCCTCTAATTGTTCTTACTTTTAAACAGATTCAAGTGTCTTCGGACAAATGTAGTACGATCTGCGTGCGTTAAAGCGGTAGGTGCTCAAATCGACGATTTTTCATTGAAAATTTGACCCATATTTATACATTTCTATGCCGCTCTGTGAAGTTCATTGTTGTGAGCGTATGTGAATCATTCGTTTATCGCCGCTAGCTTCATAGAGCGGCGGCTTTCATGAATAGGTGGCGTCTTGTTGCAAACGTCAAAGAAAAATTACATTGGATGTAAACAAAGCGAGCACCCATCGCGTCATAGCAACTGCCCAAGTGGTTCAACTGTGGAGATGCGCTCACTTATACGGAGAAGCGCGGAGTTGTGCGGAGATAGACGAAAACAGTGTATAAGAACCTGTGTAAGCATAGTTACCATTGCGCGCACACACAAACGCAGGCTTACGTTTGTGTTGTATACTGTTCTGTGTATCTCCGCACAACTCCGCACTTTCCCGTATAAGTGAGCGCATCTCCACAGTTGAACCACTTGGGTGCTATTTTAATATTTTGAATTTCAACCATTCGAGATGGCACAAATTATGCATTTTGCTCAAATATAACTCTGCTTGTAAACAAATGTTTTCCATACAAAATTGTATACCTTCGTGGAAACTCTTTATCAAATTTCGAGCAACTTCATGGTTTTCTTTTTGGCTCTGGTCATATCGTGAACAATTAACAATCCCGCAATAAAAATGCAGAAAATGCTCAAATATAACTCTGTTTGAAAAATTGCGATTGATCACAATTATACTGCGATAAAGTAAAAAGGTTCGAAATTCTGTGCTTTTCCAAAACGACAATTTTCGCGGGCTATTTCCGGAGTCACCGTCAATTGTACGGACTTTTTGTCTGATTTCACAGGGCAATTTGCAATCGACCAAAAATTGTGACACCACCGAAGTTTCTCTACTTGACCATTTGACATCATAGTTGTTTAATTTGCCCTCAATGAAACCTTTAAAAATATTGGTGCCAAGATCAATGAGATGCAATACATTTCCGATTAAAAAGTCTTGTATCGTATCATACCTGGACCGTCAATCTCCTTGTTGGTAACTTTATGATGTTCTTCATATTACATATTTTTTCGGAATTCACCATCAGTTCTTCGTCGGGAAATATCATTTTGTTATCAGAGTATGGACGACAGTTCCCCTTAATCTCGAATCAAACTCTACTATTTCAGTTAATTTTTTTGGCATATTTGGAATGGGAATATTTATTTTTATTAAATGGAGTTTTTGGCGTAAAATCGTTCTAAAATTTGCATGCCTCCAATTTAGAGATATTGAACGATGATCCATTAATTGACTTCTGTGCAGTTTCACGATTGCTTTGGTGTGATCGACTACGAAAGCGTGTAATCGACTGTGTTTTTTACGCGTTTCGTGAGTTTTTATGATTATCTAAACTAATATTGCGAAAAAAAAGTTTTCGGGACCAATTTCTATCTGGTTTGGTACGTAAGAAACTTGATCGTGTATCTTACACTAAAGTTACGTATATTACATCATGTAATTCACCTATGAAAAATCATGTAATTTACATGAATTTGTAAGAAACCTGTAAAAAAAAACTCTGGAGAATGATTTTTTCATAAAGAACTAATGCAAAAAACAAAAGATTTTCAAATGGAAATGAAGAAAATTTGTATTCTATTTTAGTTTTGTTCTTTCGTTATGTAAAAAATTAATTCAGATGATGAACAAAAAGTGAATTAAATATTCTTCATGTAATTATTTCATTATTACTTTTCCGCACACGAAGTGTGTGAGAAAAGTATAGCGATCGACGTGATAAAAAGTGTGCTAATTTTTGTTGTGTCCACGATAACTTTCGAACCGCTCAAGCGATATCGCTTAAATTTGGCCAGGAGTCACAATTAGTAAATATCTTGGATGTATCAAAAGTTGGGCCAAATTGGACCAGTTCATCTGGTACTTTTGGGACATCATAGAAAATCACCCAAGGGTCCCCCCTTGGATTATGTCGAAAAAAATGTCTTTTTTCATCAACCTAGAGTGGATTGTTGTATCGTTCTCACATAGTTTTATAATATTAGGCAGTGTTAAATGGTTTATAACACGATGGCCGACCATGATGGCCCAAAAACTACGATTTTTGGTTGTGTCCACGATAACTTTCGAACCGCTCAAACGATTTCGCTCAAATGTGGCCAGGAGTCACTATTAGTAAATACCTTGGATGTATCAAAAGTTGGGCCAAATTGGACTAGTTCATCTGGTAATTTTCGGATGTCATAGAATTTCACCACCAGGATTTTTTTGAATTTTTTTTTTCTTGTTATCATAGAACGGATTTTTGATTTGTTTTAACACGATTTTATCATGTTAATCCGTGTTAAATGATTTATAACACGATGGCCGACCATGATTGACTTTTTTTCTATTTTTTCTTTAATTCTTCTTTAAAACTTTTCATTTTTTACTGTTTTTACACGATTTTCCCATGGTAAGTGATGTTAAATGGTGTTATAACACGATGGTCGACCACGATGGACTTCATACCATTTTTACATAGTATAGTCAATATGGGTATCATATGAAAGGTCTTTGAACGGAGATGAACATGAACACCATCCCGGTCCATCACGGTTATGTTAACACCACTTAACAGCATTTTTTTATATAAATAGTTGACATATCTATGGGTGAGATTGAGAGTGGAGTATGTTTTTTCTTCGATTTATATTTTTGAAAAGGCGAGTATGTTTTCTGATGATTCTGTTGGCGTTAAAGTAGAGTATGTTGTAGTACCGTCTAGCCTCCGCGGTCTTCACGGTTTTCGCGCAACTGATAAAAGATAACAACATGGTGTCTTCGGCAAAGTTGTAGTACTTGAGGTCTTCTATAACTAAGCTGAAGAAAGTTATCTCTTATCTATTATCAGTTGCGCGCAAATCGCGCACATAAAAAAGCAAATTTTATATAGAACTTTTTTTTTCTTATCATTTTTCGCGCTTTTCGCGGAACTGATAAGAGATAAGAGATAACTGTCTTCAGCGATGTTATAGAAGATCTCGAGTGCTACAACTTTGCCGAAGACACCAAGTTGTTATCTCTTATCAGTTCCGCGGGAACCGTGAAAAACCGCGAGGACCCGCTAAAAACGAACATACTCGCTTTTAACCATTTTTAAGTCGACGAAACTTGCTCTTCTCTTTCGTAACAAAGTCAATCAAACATACACTACTCTCAAACTCACCCATAGATATGTCATATGGGTGTCATATGAAAGGTTTTAAAACGGGCGTGGACATGGACACTATATCCGTCCATAATGATGACCATGATGGACTTCATACCATTTCTACTTAAGTATAGTCAATATGGGTATCATATGAAAGGTCTTGGAACGAAGATGAACATAAATACCATCCGGGTCCTTCATGGTTATGGTAACATCACTTAACAATTGCAACATTCCATCCAAGTGATCTATATTTTACATTCTACCGAAAATGTGCGGAAAAGTTCGTTTTACATGGTAAAACATTTTATTTAATCAACGTTTTCATTCGTCTTCTATCAACTATTTATGGAAATATTTGCATAGTGATTCGGTAATTCTGCATTTCCATATAAATGTATTTCCAAAAATAGTTGAAAATGTTTATTGAAAATTTATTATAACATTATTTAAATCAAACATAAAAGCATGCAAAAATTCATTTGGCTACACGTATACTTGATAACACTGCGAAAAAATACACTCTCTATAAAAAAAATAGCTGGTGGTTTCAAACTTTTGCATGAATAATATATTTAGTAATTATTTATCAGCTAACGCTGCAGAACGAGCATGTTTGTACTCTGTATACTTTAAATGCTTAAAACAAACGAGAATAGTCGGTTTTTGTCTATAACTCTGCACTTTTTGGAGCGTTTTGGAGTTTATTACATGCGTTGAGGTTTCTTACGTAATAAACGTAAGATACATGTTTCTTACGTAAATTACTTACACGTTGCTCGAAATACGAAAATTTACCAACCCAGCGTGCTGTCAAAATGGTTGTCATTGTGGTGGTGCTGACAATACTATTAAGATCGTAATACCGCGGTATATCTGAAAAAATCTCAGATATCTCGCACAATCTAATAAAATTGAATTTTTTTTTTTAAATCAATAAAAATCAATAGAAGCTCAATAGAATTTTTTCGTGATATTCCCCTAGCAATTCTCATTTGCATACATTTTCTCATTAATCAAAACCAATTTGTTTTGATTCAGTTATTTAGTCACGGGAACAATATAAATCATAAATGCGCAATGCCTACAAAGAAAACTTTTGAATAAACATTTCAACAAATTTCAATTGAAACCAAAAACAAATATATCGTGACGATAACAACTTATGTTCAAGACGTTGTTGCATTTCACTGCAATAGATTCCTATGTTTTTTTAAAAGGAGATCTTAAACAATTACATACCGATTCTTCGTCAAGAAGAATTACATACATGATGATGACAAGATTTCATACATGTTCACTCGGCCCCCAATCACGATCACCGGCGTACCATATTCATTCCGTAGACTCTATTCACTTGGAAGGATAGGAAATTCTCTGGCAAAATAATAGTTTGCGGAATGAAATTACATTTTTCCTACCCAAAAGAAAAGGTCGCAGAGTAACATTCGTGCTCAATATTTAATTTCGACTCTGGGAGTGTGAATAAGCCTGTAATCTTTTGGTTCATGAACCATTGATCAAAAATCAAGTAATATTCGTTTTTGTCGCCAATTCTAAATAAGCTGTACTACGGATTTTCATATTTATCAGCATTGGGTAATCAATGTAAAATTATCCATATAATTTTACTTGTTAGAGAACTGGACGGAGAACGAGTCAGTTTTCAAAGTATGGCTTGCTCGATGATTGGAAACTGAAGCTAAGTTTTTCTAGTGCCCATGCATGAACATTTTTGGTGGCCCAAGGTGACCGGAACATTGTAATGCGACTTTTCGTGTGTCTGAAAAAAGCGTTGGAAATGCAAAAATGACATAAAAGTGATTTTTTTTCTTTTTTGCATGAAATCAATGCTTTAAATTACAGCTATCATTTATTTTTATTTTGTCCCGATTTGTTCGGGATTTTCCCGCTCTAGCGGTCAAATTTATGTAATTGTATGTCATTGATTTTGAAAAATTCCTTAATTCGGCTCATTTCTTCCACTTCGGAGCTACAATTGTAATATTAATATTCCCGATTTGAGCCGAAATGCATCTGCGAGGCCTCCATCACCAATATTAGATGAGTAACAGACCAAAATCTGAAGAGGTCAACTTTGAAAATTCCCCTGAATCACACAAACTTTCTAGGTCGATAAAATGAAAGTCACTATTAAACATTCAAAACTCAGCAAGACTTTCACTCAGCTATGGTAGTACTAACACCTCTGATATTCCAAGTTCTGGTCATTTGACTTTTGTTTAAAATTGTTGCACTGTATAATTAACGAAGTGCATCTAATTTATGATTACGTTACACAAATTGGAATGGCTCTTTGATATCGGTGTATGTACCACGGTAAAAGTGCAAGTGAATTTTAAAACTGTTAGAAACACTATAAACGTAGTAGCAATTATTTCCGGAAAATATTTCACAATCATTAATGAATTGTGACAAATTCATACAAAATGGTTTTTAAGTTTATTTTTCCATTTCTTTTTCAATTAAATTCGCTTACATAATAAAGCATAAGACCCCGATATCGGCTTGTATAAATGCACAACTTCACACATTCTGAGAACAGTTTAAGTTTCTAAGTAAGGTTGATTTCTTTATAACACACACACACACATAATGAAACTAACGTTCAATACAATATTTAATATATTGATGCTAATGTTTGTCTTATTTACAGCAAAAACAGTGGCTAAAAGTAGTAAGTATAATGTGAAAAAACAGCCGGTGGTGCAAATAAAAAAGAAAATTTTTCAGTAATTATATTTTTTCGAATGATTTGTAATTAAAATGTTTCCTCATTAGCAGGAGAATTGGCCAACGGTGACCTTTGTTCATGGAACGATGGTCGATGTAGAGAAAAATGTTCTGCAGATGAGGAACCAACCGGACAGAAATGTCCTGGAAATACGATGTACTGCTGCGAGAAACGACAGGTATCAGAATTGCATCAAGTTTTATACTTTTTAGTCAAACTGTGCTTTTGACCGGCGCAAGATAGCGGTGGCGCCTATTAGCAATTTGCGGAATTTTTAAGAACTATCAATACTTGTTGTTGTTGTCATGAATTTCGCAACAACAAGAAGTATTGATAGTTCCTTAAGTTGCCGCAGATCCTATTTAGGCGCTACCGCTATTCACTGTCACGTCAAATACATTGGTTCTTATGGGAGAGAAGCACAGGTTGTTTTTAGTTTAGGCGCGTTTAGTTCAATTTCGATTTTTGAATTTTTTTATTACTTCTACTAATTAATTTTATCAAATTTTTTTTCATAATTTAGTTGGTCAATATGAAGGAGGCCTCATATGTTTGAAGATATATTTCACGTTAATTTGCGGCTGAGCTATGAAAAAGGCCTTTGAATAGACATACCGTCCCCTTCTTTACTGTCGAATTGTTATACAAATTTTATGTTAAAAAAATAAAATTAGTCTAATCACCATGAATATGTTTGGCTAGGAGCTAGACACGGATTTTTTTATTGACAAAATCTGTTTTTATCGCCCAATTTTAATGACTTCCGTAAAAAATTGAAAAAAATCTGTATATCGGCCATTCCACACGAAATCAGGGAAGAGTTGTAATGTGAGGTCGCCGAATTTGCTGAAAATTGGCTTGGAGTCTTGTTTTCGATAGAAAAAGAGAAAACCAAAATCTCAGGCCTAAAAGTGGCCCGCCTTTCTGAGTTAACCCAGTGTGAATTTTTGGAAAAATTGAAAAAATCGAAAAAAAGGGTTTGCGCCAACTAACTAAGAAGTAGTTGACACATTACCAAACCATTGGTACCGTTGGAAAGGAAATCGATGGGCTACAAAATCCGCCTAGTAACCTATCCTCTATAGCCCCATTGGAACCTCCAAAAATGTGTTCAAAGTATAAAATGTTAAATATCTCAAAATAGTGGTTTTTTTTTATATGTTTTTTTTGCGTTTTTTTGCGCTTATGTCGCGCCGCTTCAGATGGAAAAATAAAATTTCGTGTATACCCCTCATTCAGTTCGTGTATCTGGCCTCAGCAGTTGAATCATATGTCATTTTTCAGCGTTTTTGTGGGAAAAATGGTCGAAAATGGCCTCTTACGACATTTTGATATGAGAAAACTGCTATTTTTTCGTCAAAATACATGAAAAAACGACCTTTTCCACATCGGTTTACCTATAAATTTGGTCCGAAACTGACTTTTCTTCATAGAACAAACGAATGGTCGAAATCTGCTTACAAAATGACATTTGTGGCATAGAAAACCCACCTATAATGGGCTGTCATGATTCTATTTCCACGTAATTTTTGACGGAAAATCGATTGAGACTTATCTCAATCCTGTCTGATGGGTCTAAAAGGTCGAAAAATGACCCTGCTTCAGAGGATGTTTTCAACTCGCAATAAAAACACTTTTTTTGCTTCAATAATTCCCTATTCTGCATTTAATCGTGAATGGCTTTTATTTTCCAGCGAAACAAATGAAAATATACCAATTTGCTTACCATTTGGGCTCAATTCAGCGTTTTATATGTAAAATCTCCATTTCGAGTGATTTTTTCGATGCTAAAGTCGATTTGAGACCAAAATACAACAAAATGGGTGTTTGATTGTTCACAGGCCCCCATTATTTTCGAAAATAAATAGAAGTTTTCTAACGTAAAATTATCGAACTACGCAAATTTAAGATACCTCCCATACAAAATGACCGTTTTTCAAAACAATTTCTACATAAAACGCTGAATTGAGCCCAAATGGTAAGCAAATTGGTATATTTTCATTTGTTTCGATGGAAAATAAAAGCCATTCACGATTGAATGCAGAATAGGGAATTTTTGAAGCAAAATAAGTGTTTTTATTGCGAGTTGAAAACATCCTCTGAAGCAGGGTCATTTTTCGACCTTTTAGACCCATCAGACAGGATTGAGATGAGTCTCAATCGATTTTCCGTCAAAAATTACGTGGAAATAGAATCATGACAGCCCATTATAGGTGGGTTTTCTATGCCACAAATGTGATTTTGTAAGCAGATTTCGACCATTCGTTTGTTCTATGAAGAAAAGTCAGTTTCGGACCAAATTTATAGGTAAACCGATGTGGAAAAGGTCGTTTTTTCATGTATTTTGACGAAAAAATAGCAGTTTTCTCATATCAAAATGTCGTAAGAGGCCATTTTCGACCATTTTTCCCACAAAAACGCTGAAAAATGACATATGATTCAACTGCTGAGGCCAGATACACGAACTGAATGGGGGATATACACGAAATTTTATTTTTCCATCTGAAGCGGCGCGACATAAGCGCAAAAAAAAGCAAACATATAAAAAAAAACCCACTATTTTGAGATATTTAACATTTTATACTTTGAACCCATTTTTGGAGGTTCCAATGGGGCCATAGAGGATAAGATACTAGGCGGCTTTTGTAGCCCCATCGATTCCCTTCCCAACGGTATCATAGGTTTGGCAATGTGTCAACTACTTCACAGTTAGATTTTAGTTGGCGCAAACCCTTTTTTTCGATTTTTTCAATTTTTCCAAAAATTCACACTGGGTTAACTCAGAAAGGCGGGCCACTTTTAGGCCTGAGATTTTGGTTTTCTCTTTTTCTATCGAAAACAAGACTCCAAGCCAATTTTCAGCAAATTCGGCGACCTCACATTACAACTCTTCCCTGATTTCGTGTGGAATGGCCGATATATTGAATTTTATCGTTTAATATCGACTATAAACGTTTAATGTGCTGATGTCATTACCGATTCAAAAATGCTGGAAGTGGGTTTTGGTGGATCCTCAGGATCGTTTAGTACTGCTCCCGGTTCTGGAAGTGGATCCTCAGGATGGGCCAGGGCATTGTCAAACCCAGTCTGGTCCATCCTGAAGATCCACCAAAACCCACTTCCAGAATCGGGAGCAGTTCTGAACGATCCTGAGGATGCACTAAAACCCGCTTCCAGAACAGTATGCATTCGTTAAAACGAAAAAATATCTGCAAAAATCGGGCAAAATCGACCAAAATGTTATCATATCGGAATTTATTTGTTTAAATGATAAAAAATGTTAAAGTCGGTCACTTTTGGTTATTTTCAAAACCGTGGTTAGCCCCTAGATGTTTGGCTATTAATTAGTTTTATAGATGTTCCATAGTTACCCATCAAAATGTTTTAATCTAGCATTTTAAACTCTTTTTTTCGCTCAACACGTTTCGAAAATACCCACTTGAATATTTAATTGAACTAAAAAACCACACAAATGAAAAATGTTTTCACTAACGATCAGAGCTTAAAATAAAGATTCTCTTTGATTCACATTTTGCTGAAATCAAAATCCACTGGTGCGTAAAAATCAGCGAATTGACAAATAAATACACAAACGCACCCTACACAGAGCAGACAAAATGATTCTACAAAGTTCTGCTACAATGGAATGCATAGAACTTCATTCGCTATGCATTCGTATACACATTTTGCATACTGTATGTCTTACTTATTGTTATAATAGCATAGCATATACTGTATGCCATACAGTATGCAAAATGTGCATGAGAATACATAGCAAATGAAATGCTATGTGTATATCCGCAGTCAATGTGTGACTGATCATTTCAATACATTGGAAAAATATGCATACAATTGGTTTTAACGTGCGCCTGTCTTGTATTTTAATTCACATTAACCATTTATCTAAATTCAAATAAACCGATTGAAACCGCAATATTCATCACATCAAATAAATTCACCGTTTGAATGTCGCGTTAACCCCGATTTTTTTTTTTAAATAGACGTTAAATCGAGTTAAATTCATATTTTATGGTGAGTTCTTAACACTATGACGGTTCTTCTGACATTTCACATATTCCTGTTCTTTGGGGACCCCAGGGCCCCATATGTACTTCATATGAAATCTGGACTGTGATAAGAGATAACAAAATAGTGTCTGTGGCAAAGTTGTAATACTCGAGGTTTGCTATAATTTTGCTGCAACAAATATTGCTTATCCCTTATCAGTTCCGCGAAAAACGCGAAAAACCGCGAAAATCGCGAAATTTTCCCACCTTAGTTTTAGTGAAGCTGATAAGAAGTAAGAGACTTGCTTCTTCGGCAGAAATGTAGAGCAGGTCGAATACTACAACTTTGCCACAGACACCAAGTCGTTATCTCTTATCAGTTACGCGAAAAAATGATAAGAAAAAATTCGCGGTTTTCGCGGTTTCCGCGTAACTGATAAGAGATAACGACTTGATGTCTATGGCGAAGTTGTAGTACTCAAGCTGCTCTACAACTTTGTCGAAAACCATCTTGTTATCTCTTATCAGTTTCGCGGAATACGCGAGAAACCGCTGAAAACCGCGAAAAAACGCGTTTTTTCTTATCATTTTTCACGGAACTGATAAGAGATAACGAGATGGTGTCTATGGCAAAGTTGTAGCTCTGGTCGAGTACTATGATTTGCCACAGACCCCAAGTCGTTATCTTGTATCAGTTACGCGAAAAAATGATAAGAAAACATTCGCGTTTTTCACGGTTTTCTGCGGTTTCTCGCGTATTCCGCGAAACTGATAAGAGATAACGAGATGGTGTCTATACCAAAGTTGTGAAGCAGCTTAAGTACTACAACTTCGCTGCAGACCACAAGTCGTTATCTCTTATCAGTTACGCGAAAAGCCGCGAAAACCGTAAAAAACGCGAATTTTTTCTTATCGATTTTTCGAGTAACTGATAAGAGATAACGACTTGGTGTCTGTAGTGAAGTTGTAGTACTTAACCAGAACTACATTTTTGCCATAGACACTATTTCGCTATCTCTTATCAGTTTTGCGGAATACGCGAGAAACCGAAAAAAACCGTGAAAAACGCGATTTTTTTCTTATCATTTCTTCGCGTAACTGATAAGAGATAACGACTTGGTGTCGTAGTTAAGTTGTAGTACTCGACCAGAGCTACAACTTTGCCATAGACACCATCTCATTATCTCTTATCAGTTCCTTGAAAAGTGAGAAACTATGAATTCGCGTTTTTCACGTTTTCGCGGCTTTTCGCGTAACTGATAAGAGATAACGACTTGATGCCTGCGGCGAAGTTGTAGTACATAAACTAGTCTACAACACTGCTACAGACACCAAGTCGATATCTTTTATCATAGTCCAGTTATAATATAAAATAGCCATGGGGCCCTGGAGTCCCCCAAGAACAACAGCGTAACATGTTTTGCGGCAGGCTGTATTTTACACATACTCACACATATGCATATGTTTTTTTTTCATTCGTGTGGAGAAATGTTCAATCTATACAATGAGACTTGACTCCGTTTGATTTATACACTGTTTAGTACTTTTATTCAACTTTAAAGTTCGCTTGGGGCCCTGGATTCCCCAAGAACCGTCATAGTGTTAATTCACCGTTTGGAATTTTTCGATTCACATTTTCAAATCTTGATTCACCATTTTGGACTTGATTCACTTCTATTCTAAGCTCTGATAACGATAAGCTGTCAAAATCCTCTACGTTTGAAATGGCTACCGAAACAAAGTCCTAAACAACAAATAGCATGTTGCAAAAGTGCCTCACTGTCATTTTGTATGAAAATTCTACAAAACGATTTGAGCGCTGTTCGTATGATTACATGACGGCTTTCATTTGAACTAATGTGAGGTACATTTCAAAAGTAAATTGCAACATGCTATTTGTGGATGTGCAAAAAATATGCAATAAACATTGACAGCGTATTGATATGCTTCGCGCTAATCTGTATACGATCATGTATATTGAACACATAAATGTGTGCGTATGCTCAAACCGATCAACGTGAAGGAATCCAGAAACTTCGATTCAACATAATCATTTGTTTCAATGTAAACATTGCGGAAAGCAGAGATGGAGTATATGTATATCAATTCGTTGTATTTACTGTACTCCGTACAGAACGGTATATATACATTGATATACCTTTGCGTTCGCTGTCACAAAAGTAGTAGCTGACGCATGCGCTCAACGCGTTTAACGCAAAGGTATACGTTTTAGTATATACTGATACACATTTCCATACACTTGTGGTAAACGATGAACCATCTCTGGCGGAAAGTCAACTGTGGAGAAATGTTTATATTGACATTCTGTCTCAGCTTCGCGGATAATTTGAAACAAATAAATTATAAACGAACACAAAACTTGTGGTATCAATTTTTAAAAAATCATTTCGGAGCGATGTAAAATAAGTTTGAAAGAAATGCAAAATTGGCAAATTAAAATCGCTCCGAAATGATTTTTTAAAATTGATATCACATGATATTACAAGTTTTGTGTTCGCTTTCGGCACGAGAATTGACTTTGACGAAGTTTTTTTCATTTGATATCAGCTGTTTTTAATAGAAATAGGGCCGAAAATTCGGCCAATAAACACTACTTTTTTTTATTTATTTGGACAACAGATGTCAAAATACGTTCAGATAATTTGTACAATGTCTCTTGTGCAATCCAATGATATTAGCTTCATTTCCAACTAAGAACTGTGGAATTTCAATGACATTTTGACCGAATTGTGGAAACTCTTTCGCCACTCCATTGCCAATTTCTTTCAGAAAATCAACAAATTCGACTTCATCTGGTCTAGCTCTTATATTTTGAGTCAATGTCACATGATGAAAAGAAGCAAATTCACTCCAGCTTGTAACACGATTTTCGATAAGACTTCTACGTGATCCATGTGGAACAACCTGCAGAATTTGCTGAAAATCGCCGCACAAAAGCATTGTTTTCCCGGCAAATAATTCACCTTTCTTATGTTCATCCGTACATAAACCTCTAAATAATTTATCTATGGCTTGCAATATTAAAATCGGGCCAATATCGTAAACGGCATCTAAATTCCTCCCTCTCTCCATTATACACATGACAGCAGCATCTCGCCAACACTCAATACATATCAACTCATTCGAACGCACGCATACAGCCGAAAGAGTGTAAACGTATCAATTTTAATTCACTGGAATTCAGCAATCGAGCATTGCTGCAATCGAAATGTGTTTGGTTCGGCCGGGTTCAGCGCC
>NW_022600954.1:16804-36204 GCF_009176505.1 Sitodiplosis mosellana | reverse complement strand
TTGTGTTGTTACGATCGTTGTTAATTTTGAAATCTTTTTCTTTTTTCCCATTGAATTAGTATTGATAATCCTACGCAACGTTGAGCACATGAGAGTGCCTTATTTTTTTACGATTTGCGCGGTAATTTTCGATGTGATTTGTGGACTTAACTATAAGCCATTCGCAAACAAAATTGATGGTTTGTTTGTCACAATACTCTTTGATTACTTTGTGATAATCAGATTGCGTTCATATGCAATGTTGATAAAAATTACCAGTCGATGAAGATTGCCTGGAATGATTTTTCCTTTTGATACATTTTTGATAAATTGATTCCGGTCTAATTCATAAGTACAGTGTAGTTTTCTGCAAACGAACTGCATATCAATCTTTTTTTCTTCTTTTTATTTTTAGTTCAACTATTCTAGGGGATAGGAACACAAACGCTTGAGACGAATTCGTACGAATATTCGTGAATTTTTGTGATTGTGTATACGAGATATTCGCAGCGCAGTGAGTTTACAACAATAATAACAAAGCAACGAACGCATGAATATATGCGAATACATACGAATGACACAACTTGTTCCTAGCCCCTAGCAACTATTAAAATACATTTTCGAACTTAAAAGCTAACAATAAAGGAATCTTGACCTGAACCGTTTTTCTTCTTCTTTATTTTGTTTTTTTTTCTTTCAATTTTTCTTTATTTTTCAACGTTTTTCAAGGTACAGAATGTAATAAGAATATGATAAAGCATTTTGATTTGAAGTCTAGGGGAATTTCTCATCGAAAATAGTTTTGAAATCTTTCAAAATCTTCCACAGTTTCTGAAATCTACGTAGTTTTGCCCAAATTTAGAAAATCCATGCATATTTAGTGTTAAAAACAAGACAGTTCAGGCGAGATCACCCGACGCCATCTTGGATTTCACAAAATCCGCCATCTTGAAATCTCAAAAAATTTATAAAATCTATACAAATCCACATAGTTTCGATAACTTCCACATCTTCACAGTTTCAAACATCTTCGAAAATCTTCACAGTTTTTACGTGAGAAATTCCCCTAGTTTGAAGTTGATATTTTGTTGTTTGTTTTTGTGGAAGAAATGGAAAAGTTATGTATTGATAAAGAACGCCAATTGAGTGAACTGATGATACGATTTAAATACGTTGAGTCTACAGCTTACAGTAGCAACTTTACGTCCTACTTTGAAAATTTTAATTTGTGTCTGATTAATAATTTAAACATTTAATTTTGATAATTGTTCGTACTTACATGGAAACATTCTGTGTCATCTTCATCGGTTGAAGCACTTTACCATACGTAGTGTCATACGTCTCAGTCGGTTCTCTCGGTCTCGTTGCAGTCGTTTACACACTTTAAAAAAGCATTGTAGATCATTGAATAATTCTGAAATGGTACGTACATAATGGCTTTATTTCTCTTCAAGTTCGTCGTGAGAATAATGTTCGTCACGTAATTGCACTCTTGTTTCACAGTCAATTCTGGATGAAGTGTTATGTGATTTCCCAAATATCTCGACTTCACGATGCATCCAATCTTCTCAACCTCATCAATCTCGTCTGTTGTTCGACTCTTTTCTGCATTGATCGACTACGCTCACTTTTTTAAAAAAAATTCAAAATTCGACCCCATTTCGCTCAAAGGGTGATTTTTGACAATTTTCAAAAAGCGAGCACTAAATTTGAAAATTGTCCATGGATTTAGTGCCCATTAGGGTGTTTTCGGCATCGTTCAATCGAAAAATGGTAAGTCTCATTCGATAGATCTCAGAATTCTGAGTCAATTGATAACATTTTTGTCGCGGATGGACTTGTGGTGACACTTCCCGAAACTAAAAACAAAAGATGTGTGACAACTAGATTCAATTTTATGTTTTCTTGTCAAATTTTTGCTTTCAAATTTCAAATCAAATTTGGTTGTCACAGGTTACTATGGAAATTCAGAATGAAACTGTTTTTGTTTTCAGCTTCGGAGAGTGTCATCACAAGTCCATCCGCGACAAAAATATTATCAATCGACTCAGAATTCTGAGATCTATCGAATGGAGCATACCTTTTTTTTTTTTGATTAGACGATGCCGAAAACACCCTAGTGCCCATTTATTGCTCTCAGAATCCGTCGAGAATACATTTTTTGCGTAAAATTTGAAAATTTTATAGTGTTCGGCGTTTTAGGGGATGAACTGCTTCTGCTCAAATATAGTGTATAACCATAAGTCGATCATTTTTCAAGCAAATTTCAATCTGAGAGTTTATATTGGGAGCACTAAATGAGCACCAGATCCCTGACCCAAAATGGGGTGCATTTGGGGTTGAAAAAAAATCCACCCCAATTTCACTCCCACCCTTAACCGAAGGGGTTGTGGAGTATATCTGGAATGAGAGCACTAAATCGTGGTACCATCAGATTTCCGATATCTCAACATGGAAAAAAAAAAATTTTACTACCCCTATTTTCGTCATCCCCCAAAACTCCGATGCCCATAACTCGCTCCCAGTTGAAGCACTAAATCTAAAATTGGTGGCACTAAATGAGCATTAAATCGACACATAAGGGATTCTCCATATTCGAAAATTGTCAGGCTGAAGAGTTCTGACCTACAACTTTTTAGTGAATTGCCCCTAGGATTTTGGTCCCTTTTTCTTATTTTGAGAACCTAATAAGCAACCCATTTTATGCTATGCTTAACAATTGATTTTATTCTGCTACTGAATTTGATGCTTAATGATGACAGTTGCATGTGATTAGTGTTGGCCGTCGAACACATCCGAACACTTGTTCGACCGTTCGTCAGCATAAAAAAAATCTGTTTTGTTCGTTCGTTCGTTCGTGAAATAGAAAAAAAAAATTTTTGTTCGTTCGTTCGTTCGTTGATTAAGAAAAAAAAGTGTTGTTCGTTCGTTCGTTCGGATAATATGCTATGTTCGACCGTTCGGATTTTTTACATTTGAAATACATAGGAAGTAAATACAGTTTTGATTTCTTTGGATAAGACTGAAGGTACAACTTTATTACCGGTGTTATTACTCAGTAATAACACTGTGTTTGTCCAAATAGGTGAATATTATTAATTTACATGAATTTAAGTATTAGGCAAACATAATCAATAGAACTAATCATTTGTACATTTGGCGGCTCCCAATACTTCAATTTAACACATTGGTTTTCGAAAAAGTAGAGTATGTTTGCATTAATGGTTGAAAATATTAAGTTCTTTCGACCAGAGGGTGTTTTGAGCTGACGTCAGCAGCACTAACTAACATCAGCTGCTGAGCTCAGCTGCTGAGCTCAGCTGCTGACGAGTATGCGTTGCGTTATTGTAACGCATCCACAGTACAAAATTCATATTCCTCTCTGGATTCCAAGTCAAATTTCATGCAAATTTGACTTGGAATCCAGAGAGGATGTATAAGAGTGAAATGACAACATCACTGAAACCGTAGCGCATGGAAAATAACACAGAAGAAATGCGACAACAAACAAACATTGCGAAATTGCAACGCATCGGAGAAAGTGAGAGAATCTGTGCTGTTCGCACAATAGCAAATATTCATAACACGTTGACACCGACTCAGTGATGTCAGCAATACAAATCAATTGTTTTAATTTGCGTTGGTATTGGTTTTCTTCCGTCCGTCCGTCCGTCCGTCTGTCCGTCCGTCTGTCCGTAGTTTTTGCCCGATCTTTTTTAAACTTTCAGGCATTGAAGTATAACAAAAACTAAGACTTTTTTGTTCCGCCATTTTTTGATTTGGCCGCCATCTTGGCCTTCCTCGGCCTTTGAAAATTCAAAATATGGCCTTCTTTCCAATGATCACTGTGCCTAACCCAGTCAACCGATTTCAAATTTTTGGGTATCGTTGCAAAGGTATTGAGGCCAGCTATCAAATGACATCTATTTTAATTTAAAAAAATTGAGTGGGCATGGTCTTATGGGCAGAAGATCAAAAAAATTGTCACCTGGCCTTGCACAAATCGGCCATTTCCTCGAAAACGGCTCCGACCATTTTTTTTCAAAATTCTCTGGAATTTAGCCCCAAGTTAGAGCTAAAATTTGACATATAGCTTATATCTGGCAAAACTCTATGTTTCGAGATATAGCCATTAGAAGTTGAAAAAAACATGAAAAATCGACAAAAATCGACTAAAACCCATTTTTGTTTCCGTGAATAAGGGCAAAATTAAAACCAAAGTGATTTTGCGTTCAGATAAATAAAATTCTTTCAGATACCAGTCCTTCACTAAGTCTTTTCATTCCACGCAATCAACAAAAAACACAAAAATCACTTTTCATGAAAAAATCAAAATCAAAATCAAAATCAAAAAAATTCATCATGAAAAAACTAAACATGTGATAGTTTCTTAGTATAAAAGCGATATGTAATTTCATCAAAACAAAATGTAATTTCGTCTGTCTGTCCAAAAACCAAATTTTATTTAACGAAAAAAAAATTTCGGCAACTTTTTTCAAACGTGTATGGCTTTACTAGAATATAATCAACTTTACGGTGACGCTAACAGCTTCTCTGTGGGCCGGTACTACGCGTTAGCCAAAACTTATTGATGTTTCGCAATGGTTACTCGATGCATTTGCCAAAATACTATGATTTTTGTACTCTCTTCTACGATATGTGTGCACGTGCAGATAAGCTGCTAGTGTCGTTGTAAAGTTGATTATATTCAACTCAAGTCACACACGATTTTAAAAAAGTTGCCCGAAATATTCGATGATTCAATAAGTTGGTTTAGAGATGTCATTGGCTGTCTTTTGGTATTCCGGCAATATA
This sequence comes from Sitodiplosis mosellana, assembly GCF_009176505.1. Taxonomy (NCBI): domain Eukaryota; kingdom Metazoa; phylum Arthropoda; class Insecta; order Diptera; family Cecidomyiidae; genus Sitodiplosis; species Sitodiplosis mosellana. Next base: position 31,410 of record NW_022600954.1, on the reverse strand, counting down.
TTTATGGTTTTTAACTACAACATTTCATGTTTTATTTTCTTTGGCTCAATACACACCACTTTGTGTTTGTTTAGGGTTAGTTGGTTTTGTTGAAAAAAAAAAATTCGGGTACAAAACAACTGATATCAAATAAAAAAAACTTCTTTCGAAGTAATTCCTCGTGACGAAAGCGAACATAAAACAGCTGATATCAATTTTAAAAAATCATTTCGGAGCGATTTAGATTTGCTCTTTTTGCATTCTTCCAACTAATTTCAGAATCGCACCGTAATGATTTTTTAAAATTGATATCAGCTGTTTTATGTTCGCTTTCGTCACGAGGAATTACTTCGAAAGAAGTTTTTTTTATTTGATTGAAACATACAATAAAGGCAAGGAAAAAGTCGTCAAATGCCAAAAATGTACCAGAATTTGGATTTTTAGCCGCCTAATTATTTCGGAATGTGTTTTCGTCATCGAAAATCGCTGTATAAGGTATATTCTTTCTTCTTAGGTCCAACCACAATTTTTAAGCCTGTTGCGCAATAGAAAATCGCAACTTGTCTGCAAAAAAGCCACCCTAATGGATATACGTGTTGTCTCGTGTCATCAGCAGAGAGCAGAAAGATGTGCCCTGCCGATGGACATTCAAAAGATGCAAGATAAGTTCTCGTCAAACATCAACATTTTTTTTTTCATTCGATTCAAGCCCAGAAGAAAATAAGTCAGTGTCATTTTCATCGCCCAACGAAAGAAACCTACCACTTTAATCGACTAGCTATGTTTGATCATTCGATGACATGTAAACAAGTTTGATTTCGATCATGTGTAAATTGCATTATCGCACTTTGTATTTCTCCATGTATGTAATGCTATATTTGTCAGGCAAAACAGTTAGGCATGGGCCAATAGAAAAAAGAATGGCCACCATTTGAATGTCTAAAAGCAACCGTTCACAATGTAGATATACAAGTTCAAAACAGCATGAGTACGTTTTTGAATAATCGCCGAAAAATGCACGAATTACAAATTCAGCAAACGCTGCTAACTAGCAAGTGCGCACGGAAATTAAAGAAAAAATACCTGACTTCAAACTTTGGACGATAGCGCACGTGTGTGTACGTGAAATACAAAAAAGTGTCGCGATAGAATACTATTTTCATTGTACGCAATGACTTGATTAGTTTGCCATTAGTATTGAAGCGATTTCCGCATTCCATAGAATCGACCAATTCGTAAATACTCCATTGCTCTATGCGTGCTATTGTGTCCAAAGCCAAATATATGTGTAATATGTGATTCTCACTAATTGTTCACGCAAGTAAACACACAAGCTCAACAAAAATATTAAAATACAGTGGAACCTCGGAAATTAGAAGGTGTTTGTACTTCGGGTACTTCTAATTTCTGAATTCTTCTAATTTCGGAGGCCAATTTTTTGCATTAATTTTGCAGTTAAATGAACAAAATGACACTACAGTAACACCAGAACGAAATTCCCAAATAAAAATATAACTTTGAACATACTTTTAACAAGATTCCAATACTTTTGATACTCTGCCTTAATAATTCTTTTCAATAATATTCCAATTAAATTAGAAGAATTATCAGACAAAACAATTCATTTATTCCGAGATGAAAGATTATAACAACTATGGAGATGTATTTTTTTCCATAAAAAAACGAATGTAAAGTAAATTTGGAGCAATCCGAATCCAAAAAAACAAAATTTGTTCATTTTTGGACGAAAATCGAACATATTTCCAGAAGATTTCGAGTTCAATTTGCTTCAAATCAGCCATGATTGTATATTTCAACGATGAAATGTTCCTAAGAAATTTCACTTTCAAAAAGAATTCACATTAATATGTTTTGTTTCGAGATTTTGAAGCTGAGGCTCATAATTTTCGAAAAAAACCACAAATAGTGATTCAATTCCTTAGTTTCGTCAAGCAATTCCAATCGATGCTTTGTTCCATTTAAAATATTTTTCGTTCGATACAATAGCTGCATTGCATTAAATAAGCATTTAAAAAAGTACCTCTGAAATTAGAAGACAATCTTCTAATTTCAGAAGCAGCAATGGAGCGGATAATTCTCTTCTAATTTCGGAGGAATTCTAGTTTCTGGATCTTCTTATTTCCGAGGTTCCACTGTATAAACAACCATTGTCAAGTTCCTATTTTGGGTAAAATTATAAATAAAGCTCATTCGCTTCCGCCTCTTTTGATATAAAAGAAGCGGATAGCGCAATGAAAGATCAGTATTTGAATATTAACTTAACCGTAAAGGTGTTTTATTCATTTATTCATTTTGTTGAGACTTGACCATCTGGGGACAGTCTCAACACTTATTTTGATTCCAATGAATTTAATGCAACTGGCATGCTAACATCGTTAATTGCGGCTAAACTCCAAAAAAAACATTACCAAAATAATGTAATTAGCACAATTTACGGGCGATTCAGAGATGATAAATTTACTTCCAGGAAAACCTCAATTGAATATTCAGAAGTTCTGAATCAGAACATTACAAATCCATGAAGACACTCTCACCGAATTGTACTTGTCATTTCTGCATTTTTTTTCCAAATCAATGACAATTTTTCATCAAACAATGTCAAACAAAACAGTTGTGAAAGGCAATGACGTACTAGATGTGAACTCATACAAATATACACTCAGTAAACTGTTTCTATAGATCGCACAGATCACATAGTAATGCATGTTCTACCACATGTATTTTGTTTCGCTCCTTTTCTTTCGTACATTCGTATATACAATACACACAGCGCTCGTGTGAAGTCAGCGCTTGTACGAAATATTGTGTATGTTGAAACGAGAGCAGTATATGGGTATTTTGTTCACAACATCAATTTTCAATTGTATATAAGTATGAAAGTATGAAATGAAAAAGACGAACGAAACGGCGTACATGTGTTTGTGTTTCTGTTCAAATCTAAAAAAAACTTCGGTTGTCATGTTCTGAATATGAATTTTAAACTGTCAACCACACTAAGTTTGTATTTTGCAGTGTGTCTTGTTTTTATTTTACTGATCGGATTTTATAAAAATGTGTTTAAAATTGTCAATTTTCAAATTATAGGTGTACGAAAACGGTGATAAATACATCGTCGTGTCAGCTAAATGCATCACTTGTGAGGCTACATTGGATGGTTAGATGGAGAAAAAGCCCGCGCCTGAAGCTGCCACCGTTCGATTCGATTTTGAAGTCATTAATATTGATGAATTATTGCATGAACAACACAAACCCCAGAAGAATGTGAGAATTGGTGGTGAAGCAACTCGAAGTTTATGTGCAGGACAAGGCCCAGCAACACATATAAGTCGAAGTTTGTTAAATGCTGCTACTGAAGACCTGTTCGAAATGCCAACTGAACGCATTCCCTCGGCCAATGCCATCAGATGTGCAAAATACCGCGCAAAAAAGAAGGAAGAGCTCGACGATTGTCCAACTGCAGCACTTCGAGTGCTGAAAAGATCATACTACACAAAATAGATTCGGGGAATCGGAGATGACCCATTTTATTGCATGTATGGAAAAATACAGATCAGATAATCTTATACAAAGTGTATAAGAAAAAGAACGCCTTAACATCAATCAGCTGCGATGCAACCGGAAGCGTTGTCCGAAAGATAGGTATTTTTCTCAACCAATCTAGTTGATGCACTTGAAACTAAATGTTAAAACTTTTTTCTTTCAAAATTTGTAGTTCACGAAGATGGGGTCGGAACCAATTTATTTGTATTCATTTGTCATTTCGGATCACTTTCAAATCCCCATATGGTCAATGATTTCAGGAGCACATCATTTGAGTTTTGTTTTGTATTGGTTTTTTGACTTCATTCGACTGTATGGTGACGCACCAAAAGAATTTAAATCGGATATGTCTCAAGTTTTACTGAATGCTGCAGCAATTGCATTTGCAAGTTTTGCAAACATATCTGAATATGAAGGAAGTGTGGCAGAGGAAGAAACCATCAAAAAAACTCATACTTGCGCCCTGTTCCCAATTGGAATTTGGATAGACGCGTACAATCTTAGCCAAAAATCAACATGTTTCTTAATGGGAGCTTATCAACAACAACCCATAAAGTTGGAACATCAAAAGTCGCGGTAAGAAATACGTGCGCATTCGACTCAATATGCCAGGTAAAACAACGATTGGACCGCGGGTCAAACAAGAAAATATATAAAATTTAATCTTTAACTAATTGAATTTTTATTTAGTTGTTTGCAGCTTCGCATGCGTACTTCGTCCACCATATAATGTATATGGAAGACTTCTGGACACGGTGGAGATATTCGACATCGCCATTTTGTTGGCCAAATGGTGAGTAGAAAAAATGTTTTTTTTTTGAATTTGTATATTTTCCCCCTTTTTTCAGCACAAATATGCGAACATTGAATAAAAAGCGTGCAGTGCTAATAACCAAACTCAACCAAGTCCCCGAAACCGAAGAAGATGAAGAAGAAACAGAGCTGAGAGCAGCTTTTGCTGACGAATTCAAATTAGAGTGAAACTGTATACTGGAGATTTTGCATTGACATTTCCGACTGTAAACATGACAACAATTCATATGCGTGCGCTGTCAAAGTCACTTTGTCATGCGTCATTCACATTAATGCTTTGACTGATTGTGGTGAACAGTGGTGAGATTGGAAACGCCATACATTTTATACACATTATTTGTTGGGGAATTATATTCATTTATTTTCTTTTATTGTTGATATTCGGGCTCTGCAAAGCCTAAGCTTCATCCACGATTTGTTTTCCAAACAAATATTTCGAAAAAATTGTAAGTTTGCACTGTCAACACTTGTGTGGTTTTTCATATAATTTTGAAGTCATCGAATATTGCCACCCGTTCACACATTCAATGAACTTGCTACACCAAGTGATAGTTTAGTTCATTGGTGACGTTTTTCAATCCGCCATACGTTTTTATATGTGTGTGTACATCAAAATGTCAAAGTTGTCAAGAACGCAACCGTATAGCTGTGCTCACGATTTTTTTTTATCAAGATATCGTAATAAACTTAAAATATCGTTCGATATCGTTATTATGATGGAATCTTAATAACGCTATCGACTTTTTATCAGGATATTAACTATATTCAAATAATAACGTTATCGGATGAATCTTAATAATATCGTTTGGAAGTTATCAAGATCGAATCCTGATAATTTATCAACATTCAATCTTAATAATCATCAAGTTCTGGAAGTGGGTTTTGGTGGATCCTCAGGAAAATTATCAGGATTCGATCTTAATAACTTCAAAACGATATTATTAAGATTCATCCGGTAACGTTATTATTTGAATATAGTTAATAACCTGATAAAAAGTTGATAGCGTTATTAAGATTTATCGGTATTATTATCGGATCTCAATAATCTCTCAAAATTATTAGGATGGTTATTAAGATAAGAATATGGCACAGCTATATGCAACCGTTCTCCTCGTTCTTTGATGTTAATAAATTAGCATCAAAATTTTTGTCAGGTATTGATAGAAAATTGCATTTAAACGCTGATTTTGAATCTTTTCAATAACCTTTTTTGGTTTTCGTAGGTGCATTTACGTTCATAGAAGAGGCAAAATGTAACTGCTCATATTTCTTTGGACCAAAACGTTGGCCGATTATCAGCGTCGGCAAATCACTAGAGAATGACTTCGGCAACTTCGTAGAAGCCATAACAGAGAATTTCCTGGAGCCTGTTTGCCCTGACTGCAAAAAGCCATTGCAGATTGAGCAGCAATTTGGCAACTACATTTTGATGGAGGTAAGTTTTTAACGAATTACGTTCAAAGGGATATTTTTCCATAACAATATTGAATTTTTTTTTCAAGGTCCCGCATGAAAGATATTCACGGAAAAAAGATGTGATCAAGATAATCAAACTCGGGGAAAATAACTTTTCATTGTGTGGCGTCATTGTATTTGAGCCGTCTGCTTCGGAGAATTCATCTGGCCACTACAAAGCCTGTATAGCTGCTCAAACATCATGGATTGAATATGACGACATGAAAAATCAATCGACCACGATTGCATCGAACGCTTCGGTCATGATTGTTTCAATGCTATACATAAAACTACCAGATTAACTTTTCTCATTACATTTTGTTTGTAAGAAATAATTCGGTTGAAAAGTACTTTCCATATCAAATCTTCTCTCTTTTTTCTCAAAATATAAGGTCAGGTGGGGCAATTCGCGCCGTGGGGTAATTCGCGCCATCGGGCTTTTCTCGAAAACGGCAATACATATACAAAAAGTTCTAGTATCTTTTGAAAGAGCGTAAAAAACTGCATATTTGATTGCACAACCGAACATTTCTCAGCCAAGTACAGACAAGCTACAGGCATAAATGTGTTTTGTGCTAGTACTGAGTTCATTTTTCGAGCTCATAGAATTTCAGCTTTGACCATCAAAATTTTATATTTTTTTAAAACGGGTTGATGTATTTTGTAGCTTATCACCAGCTCTTTCGTATGGATATAAATTTGTTTTGAATATTTTCAATTTTTGTGGCTGAATCGAGCTTCAAACAGCAATACATGCTGTGGGGCAATTCGCGCCACAAACGCAAGGGGCAATTAGCGTGTTTTTTGAGACCTCAATGGGGTCGGAAGGGGTGGTTGACTAAGTATTTTTATAGCACCATCAATCAGCTTTCCAACGGTACCACGGGTTTGACAATGCGTGGACTACTTCTTAGATGAACAAAAATCGGCGCAAAGTCATTTTTTCGAATTTTGGCCCAAATTCGCCTGTCGACCGATGACACTACCACTTTAGACGTAATAACTTCGCTTCTAGCGGTCTAAATTCCATGAAATTTTGACACAACATCAGCGAAGGATGTAATAATCTAATACTAACACTTTTTCTGATGATAAACACATTTAAAACACTGAAAATGCGGCCGGCGCGAATTACCCCATGTGGTGGCGCGAATTATCTCACCGGCGCGAATTACCCCACCATTTTTTGATTTCGCCCCAAGGGCTATATGGGACCCCAAAGGGGATCAAACCAAAAATATTTCTTCTATAAAAGTTAGGTAAAAAGACAAGCTACAAAATGATACCAAACATTTCTGATTTTTTTTTTAATTTTCATGGAAATATATAGCCCTTCACTGTGCGAGGCACAGTGTTTTTTTCATTCATTGCTTTAACATACTTTTGCTTAAATTACTATTGTTACGTCGACCACTTTTGAAGAAATAGTCCGAAAGTGTCGTTTTCATTCAAGAAAAAAAAACGGTTTTCATTAACAGTAGTTGAAACAACGGTAGAAATAAGTGCAATTTCCCATTTATTTAGTGGTTCCAATTTCATCCAAAATGAAATGCAAAATAAGAAACAACAACGGATAATTGATTGAAATATGTTGGAGCATCTAGAAAAAATTTACAAATAAAATGACACACATTCATATCGACAAATTCGATATTTCATAATTATAATAATGCATGTGCGATGTGCATCTATAGAAGATAAGTGACAAGAAGTAAAAAAAACAATGTATGTTATGGATAGATGATAAGAAAGAGATTTATTGTAAGTTTTGTGTTTTAAATGTTTGACAGTTTTAACACATAACCGAAAGATAAATTAATAAAAGTAAAATGCCAGAACAGCTCTTAGGAAACGGGCATACTGTCACTGTTTTTTGTCGACTTTTTTTTTCTATTGAGCGATCGATTTTCAACGAAAATCCACATAGATGTTTTTCGTGTCAATTTCTGCGGCTTTGCACACGGCCAGTACAAACTCCAAACCATATGAAAATGTCCCGAAAACATCAACATTCGGCCTCTGAGATGAAGTCGCCATACAAATTGGCAAAATTTGACAAAATGTCAACATTGACGAGTTTGTACACGGACTGGGTGAGAGTACAAACTCTGAAACTTTGCACACGGCGAGTACAAACTCCAAATCACATGAAAATGAGCTCGGAAATTCAGAATTTAGCCTCTGACATTAAATTTTTTCGTTGTTTTTTTATTTCCGAAATTTGGCAAAATTGGGCAAAATTTTAAACTTTGAGGAGTTTATACTTGGACTGGGTGAGAGTACAAACTCTGCGGCTTTGCACACGGCCAGTACAAACTCCAAATCACATGAAAATGACCTCAGAACATCAGAATTTAGCCTCTGACATTAAATTTTTTCGTTGTTTTTTGGCAGCCACTATATACAGTGAGTTTTCCTGCATATAAAATGTCACACTATATACAGTGAACTTTGGCCACATTAACTGTATATAGTGGCTCATTTTATATGCAGTGAACTTTCGAAATTAACTGCATAAAGTGAACATTCAAAGTTCACTGTATATAGTGTGACATTTTATATGCAGTGAGAATTTGTTTAACCACATAGAAAGCTCGGCGCGCGCGCGCTTTCGCTTTCTATGTGGTTAAAAAGACAATTTACGTATATTAAACGTAGAATTTTCCTTTCTTTCATGAAAATTATAACCAACATCACCTATTAAATTACAATTACGACTGAAGTATTTGTGTGCATGATTTTCGATTGAGTTCATCTGTTTGAATTTAGAAAAATTATGATTTTCATAGTGCGATATCATATTAACACTATGACGGTTCTTGGGGAATCCAGGGCCCCAAGCGAACTTTAAAGTTGAATAAAAGTACTAAACAGTGTATAAATCAAACGGAGTCAAGTCTCATTGTATAGATTGAACATTTCTCTACACGAATGAAAAAAAAACATATGCATATGTGTGAGTATGTGTAAAATACAGCCTGCCGCAAAACATGTTACGCGGTTGTTCTTTGGGGACCACAGGGCCCCATGGCTATTTTATATTATAACTGGACTATGATAAGAGATATCGACTTGGTGTCTATAGCAGTGTTGTAGACTAGTTTATGTACTACAACTTCGCCGTAGACATCAAGTCGTTATCTCTTATCAGTTACGCGAAAAGCCGCGAAAACGTGAAAAACGCGAATTCATAGTTTCTCACTTTTCAAGGAACTGATAAGAGATAACGAGATGGTGTCTATGGCAAAGTTGTAGCTCTGGTCGAGTACTACAACTTTATTACGACACCAAGAGCAATTTACTTTTTTAATTAAATTCAAATGTAAACAGGACTGCACCATTACCATATGATTGTGAATAAATTGAAATTCGGACTACATCAATGAATACCGAATGTACAAACGATTGATTAAATTTAAAAAAATCAATTAGACGCAAAATTTCCAAAGTGGCAATGGTGATGAATGAATGGTGTATGGATTGCACTTTGTAAAAATTGTGGTACATGTGGCTGGCCCCCCCAGTTCGAAAAATGAAAAACTAATTCCGGATTCAGAATCTGGGGAGTTAGTGCTGGTTTGTGCCAAATTTGTAGAGTTTGTGCTGCAACTACACGCGAGCACCAACTCACTGAAAATGAATTTTTGTCAAATTTGAAAAAATTGTTCGGCGACTCCATCTCAGGCCATGAATCTTGGTGTACTGAGATCATTTTCGTGGGATTTTGAGTTTGTGCTGACCTTGTGCAAAGTCTCAGAGTTTGTGCTATCACTGGATGTGACTATTGACTTCATAAAGTTGAAAATTCGAAGAAAAAATGGAACATTTGTATGAAGGAATGTTTTTATATATAAGAAGTATTGATGTATTTCATTTTGTTTCGAAAAATATAAAATATTTCTGTGTCGTATGCATAGCTATAAAAAGTTTCACTATTTTTTCAATATAATTTATGGGTTTTCGTTGCAAAATAAAGTAATAATTGTTGGCGCCCAATGTAATAATTTGTGGAATATTACTTAGGGCGCTTTCTTCTTCATGCGGCAACTAGAGAAATAGAAATGTGTCGCTGAGCATAAAAATGGGAATACAGATTTGTTACAGCCACAACCGAACAAATAAAATAGAATAAAATAAAAATTTCTTTGGTGCATACATTTGGCTGATGATAGAAGATACTCATATGTGCTTCTGTGTGAGAATACATTGATGCTCGGTCACTACACTGCCAGTGTTTCTGCAAATGGGCGCGTTGTTTGAAATATTATGTGAACGCTCTTTTGAGATGGCATTCCGAAATACTCACTGTCTCGCACAAGACCATATGCATTGGACTACCTGTGGTGACGTCATTTTTTGATAATACGACACGCATGGGTTTATGTTGTAATGGTGTTTGTGCATTTTTCCAATTCATGAGGAATTGAGAGCAGTGCGTATGACATACAATCTCGCTTGAATTTGTGTTGGCGTGTTATCCGCCGCACAATTCATGCATATTTCCCTTTTTTATCGATCGGAGAAATATTTGTGGGCCTATTCCATATGTTCACAATGGAATCATATGGTTTGAAGAATGTTCACTCACAATTCAAGCCTCCAATTTTATTTTGGATTGGCTTCTCGATCCAATTTGCTTGGATTTGAGGCGCTGGCTATGAATTGTAGCCATATGGTTTTTCCATAGAAGAGTGACATTCTGAAAGCATAAATGAATCTGGTGTCTAACCTTTTTCAAGAACCCAACGAATAGTTTCTTCGCATCATTCCAATTGTCTCGCTTCTTGCTCTAGTGTATCTCCGTTACACTATTCTCAATCCATTATTCGAACTGGAGGTCATATGAACGTAGATTGTAGGAATGGCACCAGAGAGAATAATTGGATTGGCTCAAGAATTCTCTTTCGACAAACACTTTTTGGAAACGAATTCAAAGACGGTAACATAAATATAATGTTCTTCCTTTGCCTTCACGGCACAACACTTTCACCAACGGATTGATAGTGGGCTCGTGTTGGAATCTGGTGATTTCTACGAAGATGTGCGGATTTTACAAATAAAATACAAACGTGTCAAAGTCAAAGTCAGTGAGAGCAACATGCGAATATTTAAATTGGTAAAACTAATAATTTCAACAAGGAAATGAACACGTCGTCCATTTAGTCCACTATGTCGTTGATGAACAGCAGGAATAGAGTGGGTCTGAGATGACTATCCTGTGGTACGCCAGATGACACGTTGAATCCGTTAGACTCGCTGCTCCCATACTTAACGAATTGCGTTCGGTTCGACAGGTATGATTCGATCCAAGCAAGAAGATTGTCTGGCACGTTGAACGATCTGAGTTTCAGAATCAATCGCTTGTGGTTAACTCTGTCAAACGTTTTACTGAGGTCCGTATAGAGAAAGTCCACTTGTGCATCGGAATTTATGCCTCTCTGGGCATAGTAGGTAAATTCGGTGAGATTAGATGCAGTGGATCTGGACTTCATAAAGCCGTGTTGCTTTTTGGTGATTTTGTCCTGTACCAGGGACAGAAGTTTGACGTTCACCAAATGCTCAAAGAACTTCGCCACAGTTTGGAGCTTAGCAATGCAACGGTTGTTCTCTATTTTCGATCTTGCCCCTTTTTTGAAAATGGGCGTCACACTAGAGCGTTTCCATTTGTCAAGGAAATGGCCAGTTGACAAAGATTCGTTGAAAATCTCGGTGAGTGGAGCCGCCAAATGACTCGCACAATTTTTTAGTATCAATGGATGCATACCATCGCGACCCGTGCCTTTCTTGGTGTTCACAGCCTGTAGCTCTTCAAGCACAAAATTGATATTGAGCTGAAAATCCTCAGTTTGCTGTGACTCATCGGAAGGCGATTGTTGAACGCCTTGAGTCGTTGAGTTATCGTAGTTGCTACTGAAGAAATTTGCAAACATGTTCGCCTGTTCACTTTCGTTTGCCGTGAGCACATCACCAAGTTGCATGACTTTTGGTTTGTTGTCAGTACTCTTCTTCGAATTTACATATTGCCAAAATCTCGATGCATCATGCTTGAGCGAGGATTTTATTTTGTCCACGTAATCGTTGTACAGTTCTGTGTTGAGTTTGATGAAGTGCCATTGTCTTAGATGAAGTGCCATTGTCTTGAGATGCATCCGTAGCCATGTTTGTGGGCATATAAAAACATTCCTTCATACAAATGTTCCATTTTTTCTTCGAATTTTCAACTTTATGAAGTCAATGCTTACATCCAGTGATAGCACAAACTCTGAGACTTTGCACAAGGTCAGCACAAACTCAAAATCCCACGAAAATGATCTCAGTACACCAAGATTCATGGCCCGAGATGGAGTCGCCGAACATTTTTTTCAAATTTGACAAAAATTCATTTTCAGTGAGTTAGTGCTCGCGTGTAGTTGCAGCACAAACTCTGGAAACTTGCACACAACCAGCACTACCTCCAAATTTTCCAAAACTGGTCTCAGTACATCAAGATTTGTGGCCTGAGAGAAAGTCGCCATACAAAATGGCCGTTTTTTCCAAATTTCTGACTTTGGCGAGTTAGTGCTCGCGCCCAGTTGCAGCACAAACTCTACAAATTTGGCACAAACCAGCATTAACTCCCCAAATTCCGAATCCGGAATTAGTTTTTCATTTTTCGAACTGGGGGGGCCAGCCACATGTACCTTGAAAATTGATCGAAATTTAAGAATTTCCAAATGGTAACGACCGAATGAATTCGAAATAAGTATTTTTGATTTTTTTCCAGATATGATTCATGAATAAGCATCCCAGATCGCTCGGATAAATCCGGGTTTGCCCGGATTTTCATGACGAAACCCGGCCAAAAAATCGCCCGGCCCGGATGCCCGGATATTGCCAAATTTACCCGGATTTCGCGCGGACTTTTCAAAGGAATAGATCCGAATTTCGCTCTTGTTTTTCAAAAAATTTCATTATTTTCTCATTTTTCCACAATCATAAATGCAATATTCTTTTTTCTTCCGAAAATGATAATTGTATCATTCTATTCCAAACAGTATTTGAAACCATTTAATCAAAATTCAAAATGCTGTACTCAAATGTAATTAATTCATTCATTGATACTTCAAACATAAGAAAATGATTGACGACTTCGATATTGTGTTCAATATTTTATTGATGTTTGTGTAATTAGTATAAACAATTAGCAATATGAGTAGATTGACGTTGCGAACAAATGCATATCAGTTTGCATTTGGTTGTCGTCACGATCGGATTAAAACAGAAACAAAAACAAAAAGTGAAAATGCCGGGTGGCAAAAGCGGAGCATGTATTTGGAATGAAGAATACGCCAACCGAAGGGTTGTAACAGTGATATGATCGGCACATGAGCACCATCTCTACTGATTGCCATTATTGCAATGTAAATGAATAGAATGTCTGTTTCTTCTTATTCTTTTTCTCAACATCAATTGCATTATGTCTTCATTTTTTGTGCGTTTGGCGCTTACTTTAAAGCGATTCGGCCCGGGAAAAATTTGAATTTCGCCCGGATTTTTGAGTGAAATTTTCGAGACTCATCATGGATATTGCCCGGATTTCTCGGAAATTCACCCGGATTTGCCCGGCCCGGATCGCTTCGAAAAAAAATCTGGGATGCTTATTCATTAACATTAAAAATCCGAGAATTTTTTGAAGAAATCAATATTATCGACTGTGGTGCAGTTATTACAAAAACAATCGACAGCCAGCAAAAATCGACAGCCAGTATGCGGTATGTTTGGCCATCTGTACCTGAAAAAAGCAGAAAGATGAACATCACAAAGAGAGAAAGAGAGAGAGAGAATTAACTAGTGCTGATAAAAGGTGATGCAAATTGATAAAATTTCGCCACATGCTAACGATGATGAATCAATATCACACGGCAAATACAATAGACGTCAACAGCAAGAACAATTACCATTTGGTTTGACGTCTCGCTAGTTCGCCTAAATTTAGGTTTGGGTCTTAACTCAAGCATTGAAACGCTCGAAAATATCAGTTTCATTTTCTCTGTAAATTTCACAAACAAAATGTTTAATAAAAATTCAAATAAAGTCAAAAGTTAAAATTAGATTTTGTAAAGATTTATAGATATTAATAAAAGAATTATATATCGAATTTATGCGTATCATTATTTCTCACACAATCAATTTCACCACAGATTTGGTGAACAAAATTCGACTGATTTCAACCGGTTATTATGTGACGTAGATGTTCTGACGTCTCTTTGTATGATTTTGCATACATTCAAAACAGTAGACCAGGGCTCAGCTCATTTAGTAGGCGATGAGTTATTTCATCGGATGCCGCATTGGAGTTGGCACATACCAATACGTGGCTGGTGGTTGTTTCCATAATTTCAAGAATCGCAGCCACCAACGTTTTAGTTTTCCCTGTTCCTGTATGTTGCGCAAATAAAATCATGAATCATAGCATATATAGTTTGTCTGGGTTTAATAAAAAAAGGCACAGAGGCGAATACATGGAAGAAAATTTCCAGGAAAAAATCCAGGAGAGGCTAATGTAATTTAACCAATGTGCTTTCGCTCTCTCCTGGATTTTGATGGACGGAGTAAAATTGAATCATATTTCAAGAAGTGCTTCAGACATTTTTAGAAAATATTGCTATCCGATGTTAAAGCAACAAAAAAGAAACCAAAAAAGTCGAATAGTACTTGGATATCCAAGTTCATAAAAACTTACCCGGCGGACCGAAAAGAAGAAATGGAATTTGTCGGAATTCACACCTGACAATATTCTCTACAGCCATTTTTTGTTC
>NW_022600954.1:0-16794 GCF_009176505.1 Sitodiplosis mosellana | reverse complement strand
GGGCGGTAAAATAGTGCGCAGGGTCTAGTTTAAAATTGTGGAGACACGTTCCTCGGAAATTTTCAAATACATCAGCGAGAAGAAGCACATCTGTTTTTAAGTACAGGTCCGAATATTCTCCTAGCGTTTTAACATCAAAGGTTTTCCATACGTTTTGAGCGTGTGCGTATTCTTCATCGCTAATGGCAGACTCATTGAGTTTACTGTAAAATTTCTCCTTTGCAGGCAATTCTGTTTCGGAAAGCTTGTCAACAGAGTCCAAATAGTCATAGCAGAAAACACCTTTTCGTTCAAGCAGTTTCAGTTGTGTACTGCTCTAGGGGGAAATAACGACGCAAATTCCTTTCTTAGTTTGCAAATAAAAACATAAATACAAACAATAACAATGAATTATTCGAATAAATGAGATAACACGGAAATATTGCAAATGCGTGCGAATGCTCAGCATGATCAAGACATGCATTTGCAAATATATCAAATGACCTTCGAAAGTCAGAACTGTGTTGCCGACACTACAGAGATACTAATACATAGTTATTGTTTGACATTTCGAAAATTGCTTTTATGCATAGTAAAAAATACAAATGTCAAACTCAAAACAAAGTAAACAAAAACCATCTACTGTGTTAATTTATTTGCGAGAAATGTGGAAGGATTTTCAAATATTTTTGGGAATCAATATCCCAAGTGAGATTGTTGCCATCTTAACAGCTAATGGATACAACGATCCCATGTTACTATCTGGAATGGAGCTGGAAGAAATAGTCAGGATAGAAAAATTCACTGATGAAAAATTGCAACATGTGTTGAAACAGTGTCAATATCCTAGTGAAAAACCATTCTGTTTTTTGCCTGGACATAAAAAATTACTTCTTTTACTTGGCCAAAAAGCAAAAATATATGAGCCCAGTGCAAGCAAAACAGGCAATGAAAATGTCTTGGATTTTAACGAAGTCACGAATATCATGAAAGATCTTATCAACACAATGAAGGCCAATTCAAATGTTGCACCAACATCTCGACGTTATTCAGAAAATATCCAATGGTTCGCCACCTATATATATATATTAAGTGGAAAAGCCGCCTATGAGGTATTGAGTAAAAATTTACCATTACCGCAGATTCCAACTATAAGTGAGTATAGGTTTTCTTATGAACTCAAACTCTTTGTGATATTGATTGATAGTACATATTGTCATTTTTTTTATATAGTGAACTACATCTCTCAAAGAAAAAAAAGGGTCATCGAAGGTCAGCTGAGATGTCAAGAATTGGCCGAATATTTGCGTGATTTGAAAGCACCCAAGAAAGTTTGGATATCCGAGGATGCTTCTGGGATTGTGGCTCAGATTTCATATGATTCGTCTACAAACCAGTTGGTAGGCTTAGTTTTGCCTACAAATCACACAGGAATGCCTATTCCGTTCTCTTTTACCCCACAATCGATGAATGATATTGAAGAACAAATCAATCATAACTCAAAATCTAAGCTCGTCTACTTAGTTCTTGCACAACCTTTGATGGACAACGTCCCACCTTTTATATTACAAGTTTTCGGTACGGATAATCGTTTCAAAACAGAAGATGTTCTTCTACGTTGGAAACAAATGAAAGATCAATTGGCAATGTATGCTTCAAACTTCATTTTATACAAATTAATTTTCAAAGCTATATCATGCAATGCATTCTTTCAGGTGTGATATCGAAATAGCAGGCATATCTGCAGATGGCGATGCACGACTACTGGTTAGCATGAAACAATCCTTGAACGCAATGTGCAATCAGCTGTCCTCTGATGTTTTAAGCAATTTAAACTATGAACAAAGTATATCTTTTATACAAGATATATTTCACTTGGCAACGAAAATAAGGAATAGATTGCTGCAGTTGTCAATCCTTTTGCCAATGGGATTTTTTCAAGTTTCTGTATCTCACTTGAAAATTTTAATCAAGACAGTCAGAAAAGAAATACATGGTTTGGTGCTGAGTGACATATGCCCTGAAGACAGGCAAAATTTTGCCTCGTTTGAAAAAGTAAGCAGCAATCGAGTTTTAAGTGCCCTGACAAAGTATGTACCGCACAGTGAAGCTACTGTCAAGTATTTAAAACTATCGAGAGACATCACAGATGCATTCACCAAAGTAGACTTGAGTCCCTTAGAAAGAGTGTCTATGGTATGGCGGTCATTGTATTTCTTTCGCGCATGGAAACAATGGATTTCTACATATGAACCAGTCAAATACCACACAGAAGATAATTTTATTTCGCAAAATGCTTTCACATGCTTGGAATTGAATGCTTACGGAATTCTACATTTAATTAGGAAGTTTCGGGAGGCCAAGCAGTCACATTTGTTCTTAATTACGTTATTCAATAGTCAGCCGTGCGAGCGGACATTCCGACAGCTGCGATCCATGACGACAGCCAACTGGACCAAAATAAATTTCTCTATGCTCGAACTATTGCATATGATAAGTAGAGTAGAACTTCAAAACGATATTGCTTACTTCCGTATGCCCGATGTGGCCATATTACCAAGAATTCAAAATCGTTGTGAAAATCATAAACTTTTTGAGATGCCAACCGATGAAGATCTACGAAGTACTCTCGAGGAATCATTGCAAGAAGCTCTATTGGACGCGGCCAAACTTGGTATGAAAATCGATGCCGACCATATTCAACGATGTGAAATTACCAAAGGAAATGTTTTGTTCAGAAAAGTGGATGATGTGAATGAACCGATAGAAAGTGATGAAATCGATACCAATAATTTAGCTGACGATATGGTCGATTTTACTTATTTCCGTGACTACTCCGAAACGGTATCTGATTTTGATGGAAATAGCCGATTTATTCAAGTTTGTGATGAAGGCGGCTCGACAAAACTCATAAGGAAGTCGGCTATTGTTAGCATGATAACGGACTCACCAATGAGTTTAAGCAAAGATCGTTTGGAGAGAGTGAAGTTACCAAAAGAAATCGCATCTAATAAAAGAAAATCTCAACTACGAGATGATATTTCTCTGGTGATAAAATCTTTTCCACAATGTGGATTGCGTGTTGAAAAACAGATTGATATCGGACAGTGGTGTATATTTCGATATTCTGGAGAAGAGCATCACATGCTTTCTGAAAATGATCTTAATGAAAATATTATTATAGGTTGTGTCTTATGTTTCAAATATATGGATGGAAAAACAAAGAAGGATAGACAATATGGTTTAGATGTAGCGCCCACATCTCCCAGTGTGTCGAATAATCGTGGAATAGGAGTTCTCTCTCTGTGGCATCGTTTGAAAAATGATCTTCGATTAGAGTTATTTTCAGTCCCTTCATTTTTCAATAGCATGGAAAATTACGTGGTCACCATCGAATCACCAGAATTTGATCTCAATCAAACATCTGAAGAAAAATCATATAAATTATCTGGAAATGTTGATGAGTACAAAAAAGCCCTTTTAGAGTTACTTTCTTAATTTAAAACAATACGTTTAAGATTAAACCAAAACATATAATAATTAAACAGAGTTAATCAATAAAGAATAAAGAAATGTATCAACGATTTTTTTATTTATTTGGCAAAGGTCACTGACATATCACATCATATTATATTTAGTCTTGCACTCAATGAATATCACGTGTTTTTTGTTTTTGAATTCATTTACATTCTCATTTAATACTTTTCACTATTAAGATTGATATTACTTTTCTCTTTTGTAAAAGAAATTTACATTTGTATTAGTTGCTTCAGTAAATGCTTCATCAATGGTAATTATTGTTCATTGCTTTTTTCAAATCTAATTTTTTTCTTTTTGTTTCGAAATGTAAAAACATGGTCTAAAATAAGGTAAAACTCTAGCAAAAATCACTTCCTTCCATGATAAATATGTATTGAAATGTATAAACCTAACTATTAACTTGAACAAAATATTTTTTTTGTTTGACAAAGGTCAACCCTAGGGTCAACCAACTATCACCTCATGAAAAAAAAATTATAAGTTTTCTTGTTGGCACCAGCCTTTATGCCATACATTCTAATGCAGCGCTGTAGCTACATTGTAGTTTTTTTTGTTCTCTGGTTGGCTGTGACTTATTTTCTGTCTTCTTTTTTCTCTGTTCCATTCTCTGTCGCTTCATTTGCATTTTTTTTTCTTCTACATCATTCAAATTTTTTTTTTTTGTTCCCACATCAAAGATGTATTAAAAAAATCCGATTTGTTCAAATTACGGTAACTCTACTAAACTTGGAAATCGCATTTGTTTTTTTTTGTAAAAAAATTCGGCCACGTAATGGCGCTTAGAATCAATGACAAGAAAGCTAAATTTGTACTGAACGTTTTTACTTTTTAGAACACGTTAGAGAAACGCATTCAATTTTTCTTTGCTGCCTTCGTAGAGCAAAATTTGTCGATGTATTCTTCCAAACGATTTAATCGATTGACGTTTCCAGCAGCTCGAACTTCCAAGAAACCTGAAAAATTGAATTTATTCCAAATTAATATATATGTAAAATAATTTTACTAAATGGAAGAGATGCGACAATTTTGAATGTCAATTTTTGAACGTTCAACCGTTCAACCGTTTAACCGTTTCAACTTAACAACTGATTTGACATATCTCTTTCCATACAAGTGAAAGATAGAAGTACTCGTCGGCGCGTTTTTTCACAATGTGTCTAGTTATCTGTCAAGTCGCATCCGATTTTTTCCAAACATAAAATTTTTCTGCATCGCATTGATTTGTGAATCTCAATTTTTTTGAAAAAGAAGAATAAACGACGAAAAAATGGGAAACCTGCTGTCAACATTTCTTAAAATGTTTCGCCGTCGCATCGATTTGCCAAAAAAGGTAAGACTACATATTTTATATTACGCACGAATACAACAAAAACGATATTTCAGGCCGCCCCAGAAATGACCACCTCAGATGAAGAATGGGAACCGCAGAAAAATGATTTGACTGCTTCTCCACCGACCAAATCATCTGGCCCAAGCCCATACTCTCTGAAAGTATATTTGAATATGCCCAAAAAACCAGAAGATGTGCGAGCAGTTCGGTCGCGTCAAGGATGGCTATGAATGAGCTAGCATTTGAGTAATTTACGACTAAAATTACGATGAAGAACTCTCGATCAAAAATTAATAATAATACGACAGGATGAATTTAAATTTGAATTTAAATTGAAATATGAACTAATCAAATTACAGAAAACGTGGAATAAAGAAAAAATAACAAAAAAAAAAAACCAAAAAATTGTTTGTCAAATTTTCGATTCGGCATCTATGTACAAACGAAGTTGTTTCACTGAATGGTCGTAATAAATGTAGAAAACCGCTTATAGAGAACTGTGCACTATGTAAGTTTAGATTACGCATATAATTCGTTTTATTTTCACTTACCTTTCAAAAAAGCAATCACATCATTGCTGACTTTATGTTGAGCTAAATCACCGGGCGTTACGCACACAAGCAACAACGCAATTGTTTGTCTTTCGTCATATTCAACTTGATCAGGCTTTTCTGTATTCCACTGTAGAAAAGTGTCAATCACCTTGGCTGGAACAATTATTTGTTTCTCGCCGAGCATATAAACACGACCCTCCTTCTAAAAATAGTAAAAATTGAAATTATAAGCAAAATGTAGGAAGGAATTAAATATTATGTCATATTTTTATTTCTAAGACTGTATATTATTTACTATAGAAATGTCTTTAATTACCAATGATCCAAAAGGAATGCCACCAGATACAACGTCTTTTTCGTGTTTGATCAGGCCTTTTTCATTGGCTTTGAATGGCTTGCCGTACCCAGTCTTCCGATTGTATGTGAAGGTGATTTCATTGTCATATTCATCGACTACTTGAACATCATCATCCAGAAGAATTTCCAACTCATTGTTGTTCCCACGGCAAGCTTCAGCAACAAGTACCAGCTCACGTTTGATCTGCACATTTGAATTAGCTGTTTCCGAAGTGCTAGCGATAGAACCATTTTCCGATGACGATGATAAGTTTTGCACGGTCGATTCGCTTTGATTTGATGTCGTTGGATTTGGGCATGAGCCATTGCTATCAACAACATTTTCAGGCAGCGTTGCAACTTCCACTGATGCCGTGATGGGGTCATGAACATCGGTGTCTTTGATGGGACCAACCGATTCCGTGTTTTCAAAAACACCACTTTCGTTGACAATATTTTTGCTAGCATTCTCATCAGCCAAACTATTTGTAGTTTGACTTGGAGTTGTTTCCACCATCGCACTTTCATTTGCATCAGCCAAACTATTTGTAGTTTGATTCGGAGTTGTTTCCACCATCGCACTTTCATTTGCATCAGCCAAACTATTTGTAGTTTGACTTGGAGTTGTTTCCACCATCGCACTTTCATTTGCATCGTCGACTGACACCAAAGTATCCTCCAAAATCGCATTCTCATCAGCCAAACCATTTGTAGTTTGATTTGGAGCTGTTTCCACCGTCGCACTTTCATTTGCATCGTCGACTGACGCCAAAGGGTTCTCCAAACTACCATCGAAACCAGCATCGTTTGGAATAACGCCAAGAAAACTATCATTGTCTTCAATGTATGAATCACTTGCGAAAGAAACTTCACCGAAATTGGTTTCGAATGAATTTTGTTGAATTGAACGATCCAAATCATTTTCATTGCGGAACGACAAACGTGGAATAGGACGTTCTGACAATCGCCTTTCATTGTAAATTGGTGGTGGCAAATTTCGGGTACGAGATACAATTGCCATGGCCTCTTCAAACGATTCTACACCAAGAAAAAATTCATATTCTATGTAAAAAAATATTCTGTGTATAAATATTGAATGTTGTGCAATTTACCTTTGTAAATGAGCAACTTGACGAAATAGCAACCAGCTCCCGGGAAAACAGTCTCGCCGGCAAATGTAAAATTAGGTACAAAATTGTTGTTGGGCATGCCATTTTGATCCATAGCGTCAGCTTCTTCAGAATAGTAAGCCATGAACGTTTGGTTTCGATTCAGACTTTTGTTAACAAACTTTTCCCAATGTCGATCGATATCTTGAATCCATGCTTTCGGAATGACAATCCGAATTTTATTCTGCAGCAAATATACTACAAAATACATTTTAATTTTTTTCTGTCTGTTTATGAACACAAAATCGTTGAAGAGAAAATCGTTAGCACACGTTGAACACAAGACAAGAGAGACTTTTAATTACACTTTAAAACGACAGCCAAACTGTTGTTCGAATGTTCTACGAATGTTTTTCGAAACGTCAAATAAATTCACACTAATGCATTGACAAGTCGAAAAAGGCGGTCACTTCAGTCCCAATATTGAGTTTAGATCTTTAGCGTTCAAACGTAAGTTTGAAAAATCGCTAGTATTTTGATTATTATTAATTATGTTGTGAGAATCATTTGTTTGAACTGTTAGTGTTTCGTCCAATGGGTTTTTTCCTTGCACGATCTCAATCTGATCACGAGTCTGAATATGCGTCTTCAAATGTTTTTCTAAATTGCTCGTTTCCCAATGTTTATTGTTTGTACACGGAACAATTTTTTCACACGAAATACACTTCACTGAACACTTGTATGATGCGGTCGAATTTCCTAGCGACTTTCGTGCGTTGTTCGACACGTATGCTTCTAATGAACCAACAATATTCGCTTCAGTAAACTCATCTAGTCCATACGAACTTACAACATTAGATGTATTTAGTTTTTTGATTAATTTCGTTGCTAATTCCTTGGTCTCCTCGGGCGTTAGCAACTCAACGAAACTCTCAGTGGTATTATCACAACCGCTTGTAACTTTTTTCTTCTCTTCAATGTTAGCTTCAATGAACTCTTTTGCTTTATTGCGAAGGACAAATAAAACTTTACGGTGACCCGGCAAAAATTCAAAGGGTTGTCCCACTGAATATGCTGAGTTTTTCAACAGATGATTAGCTTTAATCGATACGTGGTTTTGGATTATTTCAATGTCTGTCTCGTCTAAATCAGCAATGGACAATTCACAATCATAGCCAGCCGATTGTAAAATGTTGACCAACAATTCTGGAATATTCCCCACAAATGTTTGAAACTTTGGCCAAAATTTGTTCTTTCTTTTTCTTGGCTGCGGAATTAATCAAAATAAAATAAAAATAGGAGAAATAACCACAGAAAAACAACAAAATGAAAAAATACAACAAATTTAACGGAAAACGTACCTTCTCACTCATATTTTCTGTTCAAATGAACGAGAATCGGTCTTGCAGTGTTTCGAACTGTCAACTCATAGTCGAATCCATTTACGCGCATTTGCATGCATTTGCCGCTTATGTGAGTATTTGTGTATCATTTCTACTATTGACATTTCGAATGTGTGTACTCAATAGTGTGAATACGTAATAAATATGCACTTAATTTGACAATGCTAGCGCAAATGCATGCAAATAAAAGTAAATACGGAAATTCGTTGATTATAATATTATTACATACAAATGTATAAATACTTATTTCCCCCTAGGTACTGCTTATATTACAGAACTCTGATTTAAGAATTCGCTTCTGTTCTGATGGTAGTTTTGAAGAAAGAAAGTCGAGAGATCGCGACATAAAACGGAAAGAGTCTATGAATCGTAGTTTTACACCACCTCTTCCGGTACGCGCATCACGGGTACCATCAACGTGTTTCGAAAATGAGATATAAACCTCATCATTTCGTGGTATAATAGATATGTCACCTGCGATTTTTTGAGCTAACGCTTTAACGATGAAATGTGAATCATAATTCGACAAATTATGAAACACCACGGTGACATATTTAGCTCTTTGATAATTCAGATTGCATGTATTATGCGCAGCACCACGAAATGCACCTGAATTGTGACAGTGATCACGAACTTTATCTGTTTCTTCAAAGAACGGTTTTCCACATATATGACATTCTTCAGCCCATATAAACAATACTTCTTCCTCATTTGTCATTTCCATTGGTTCATTGTTAGACAACACTTCGCTTGCTGTGTGTGCGATACTCTCCATTTCACTAACAAACCATTCAACACAATCAGGTCCACGATAAGAACGATATCTCGAATCAGCATAAGCTCCTGTGCTGTAAAAGCCGATGCTGAACACCTCATGTTTTTGGAAAGCTGATGTTTTTTCACTTTTGAATGAATTATCATCATCACTTGGTTTTCGTAGAATTGATTCAATATCTGCATAAACAACAAAATCCACTGGTAATTGTTTGTAATAGTGTTCAAATGTAACAGTATCATCGAGTCCAGGCTTGGGCATTATAATTTGGTATTCATTTTGGTTTAGACACGCTAATTTATGTTCTTCCAATTTTTCGAAATGCATGAAATGATTGAGACACCTATCGCAAAATAGTTTTTTTCGACAATTTTTTGACACTTGAGCACTGAGCAATGCGCTTAGGTTTTTAATCCAGCAATAGTGTGATTTCGGTGTTTCATTGTTTTTATCAACTTCGGTTAACAGTAGCAAGTGAATATGTGTCGATTTAACATTTTTGGTCAACCTCAGAGGGCGCACTTTCTCACTTTCTTCATTCCACATGTAAACGTTTATTGATATCATTGGATTGAGTTCTTCAAATTTTTTCAAATTCTTCAACCCAACGGGGAATTTTATGTCGGTGAAATTTAGTTCATTATCATAACGTTTGTAATGCGAGACACGTTGAGGATTCTTTTTAATATCCTTAATTGCAGACAAAATCGCATATTTAAAACACTGGTTATCATCATTTTGCACGTTTATTATGGCTTTTTTACTGTCCAGTTTTTTTGGTGTCTTGATATACGTCGCACCATTGTAGGGGTCATAACTACATGCTTGCATTTCTATTTCAACAATTTCTTTCAATGAAAACCCACTTCCGCGAAGTTCTATTTCGGTGACGCGGTTCTTGATATAATTAGCGATATATTCGTCGTAAAATGATGCCAAAAACGTTTCGAAATCCACAATTTCACTATTGGAGTGAATGAAAATAGTTTGAGTTACTTTGGTTTCACCGCAATCCGATATAACACTTTTTTCGAATATTGCTTGCAAACAGGTAGACACTTTGATCATATAATGCACGTCGAGAAGAGATTCGATCATCGGTTCGAAATATTTAAAACAATCCTCGAAAAATGCATCCAAATCTTTATGACCTTTGTTTGTTATTCTGAATGTTGACAAGCGGTTTTGGAACGCGCTTTCACGCTGTTCAATTTCGATTAGGTCTGACATTGTTGAACGTTGACAAAAAACTGATCAGTGTGCAATTTGCGATGCAAAATTCGGGGCATACAATGGAAATGCGTGCAAAAGGAAAACGTAATTTAAACCGCAGCTCTTTGCGTATACAAATGTTCACACCCAAATTGCTCACATCCACCAAAATCCAGTGAATTAGGATTTCGGATGCAATCGATATCGATACCGTTAACGAAACGCATTAGAAGTCATTGTATTACAGAAAGTGAAAACAAAGGGACGAGAATTAAAAAACTGACCGCATCAACCGTTAACGATAAACATGACCCGCTGATCACAGTCAAAAATATACTGCTTGATCGCATTAGAAGTCATAGCATTCCAGAAAGTGAAACCAGAAAGACGAAAATCAAAAATGGCAAGCCAACAAAATTTTTCAAGTGAAAAAAAGTGTGAAGCAAAGTCGGCTACATCTTCAACATTTCCATTTTGCGATGAAGCCGACTATAATGAATTTTTTCCGTTTTTCGAACGAACGGAATACGAGGAATATCGCTTTAATACGGAAGACATATTCGAATTAACACGTATCCAGTCATCAGTGATCTCATCATCAGGTAGGCATTCATATCTGTTTCCATTTTTTCATTTCATTTCATTTTGACTCATTGCATTTTTTTCTCTTTCTTTTTTTTTTGAACAACCTGATTACGATTCGGATGCAACTAACTGGAGCGGTGATGAAAGTGATGACGGTGATGATGAACCGGGTAAGATTGAGTGTTTTGTTCGCAATCAATTGTATTTTAGCTAATGTAAATGTGTTTTTTTCGCATTTCAGATGATATGCCGGCACCGAATCAAGAGCACCAACACATGATCGATCAGAACCGCATTTAACGCAACATTAGTTCAATATACTGAAGAAAAAAATGAAATAAACGGAACGCTCGCACCAAATCAAGCAAAGGGCTAATAAACGAAATTTCATGTAACACGACTTCAATGTACTGAAGAAGAAAAATAAAATAAAACGAAACACGTACAGTGTGATTCGAGACCCAAAAACGCATAGTTTCATTTTCAAAAATTTCGTCTGGATCAAATAAATTCAATTTTTTATTTCAGCCTCCGAGAGAATTGTTTCGAATTCCATACTCTATGTCTGGTCCGAAGCAAAGAAGAAAGAAGAAAAAATGCATTGTATGTCAAATTTATCGTTTTGGGGTTCAAATTCAATTTTTTATCGTTTTTGGGGTTCTCTCGTTTTCTGCTTCGGAGTGATAACAGTAGCTGCGCTGGTATTACCGCGAAGCATAGAAGTGAAAAACCGTTAAATGTAGAATTTATGGTCTTTGCCTTCTCTCGTTCTTTGTACCATGACCTACGACAATGTATCCGATTTCAGCTGAAAGCCGATGCTCTAAGCTTAGAGCGAATGCTCTCAGCTCAGCAAAAGTGTGATTTCGGATCATATAATAAATCAAAATGTCATGAAATTTCGGAAAAAATCGACGAAATGATTGACAGTATTGAATCAAATGTCGAAAAATGTCGGAAAATGTCAAAAAAAAAATCGAAAAAATTCGAAAAAATTCGAAAAAAAAGAGCAATAAATCAATCAAATGTCTAAGAAATGTCAAAAAAAAATCAAAACTGACCCACTGTCAATCAAAAAAAAGGGTAATAAATCATTTTGATTGACATGGGCCAGAACATACATAGCCACACTACTAATGTCGAGTTGAATGTGTTTGATATTATTGCAATTATGTGTGTGTTTGTGTATGTGTGTTTGCAGTGTTTATTAACCCATTAACGCCCAAGGAATTTTTTTTTTTCGAATTTTCCGATGAAAATTTGTGGGTATTCTATTTTTTGGCCAAATATGATTTTCCCAAAGTTTCATGTCATTCTGATCAAAAAAAAATTCGACTTTTCACGAAAATAGAAAATCGGAAAATCCGGGAAATTTTGTGAAAATTCTCTCTGGACATTTGGCAACCACCCTGCAAAATTTCATTCCAAAATTCCAACCGTTTAGCCGAAAGAAAGAAAAATGTAAAAAAAGTCACTAAAAAAATCACGAATTTCGCGTCCTAAAAATTGGACGTTGGGCGCTAATGGGTTAATTGAAATAAATGAATGAATGAATGAATGAAGAAAAAAAAATCGCCAATTCTAATGAGTTTTATCGAAGAGGCTTAAATGGTAGGCAACCTCAAAATCTAAAACATGGTGAATCCGAATCTCAACTGGCACTTTCTAAAAATGTAAAAAAAAATTATGTAATTTTGATCTCACCATTTTCACATGGCTTTTGGCTATAAATTTTTTTTACTCACCAAATAGGTGGTCTGACGATGGTGGTGTGTTCTGATGAAATGCCTAACAGACTCCAATAAATCAAATAATACAAATTTTTGGTGTCGCTCACCCCTTTGGAAGGGCAGGGTAGGCTCAAAAATTCGAAAAATCACAAAAACCACTATTTTAGGGCAAAAACAGGGCAGAAACCCGCTTTTGGCCCCAAATCACTATAATATTCGGAAAGCTCGTAAAAAATCCTACTTACGCGTAGAACATTTTAACTTGATCAAACCCTTCCTTCTGCCTCAAATCGGGGTCGGTAGTTTGAAAAATCGTGTTTCTGCAAGTATGCGACCATTTTTAACTGCTTCTAAGGCAGTAGCACTGGTAAGATGTGTTCCTTAAATCTAGCGCTTGATGTCCAGTTCCTTGTGGCATATAACACGTGTCACTTATATGGCTCAAATTTGGCATTGGGGAGGCTTATATTGAAGAAAATGGTGAAAAAATCGCACAATCACACCACAACTGCCCAAATCAAGGCAGTGGACCTTATTTTTGGCCAAAAATGATTGCATTTTCGAATTTCTCGTCGAAAATTAGCCCAATAAGGGTTGAAATTGAATCAAGACTTCAAATGATACTCAGATTGATGTTGCCAATTAAAAACTCCATTCAAATACTCACAGTCAATTTTAATATATTTTAACATTCAACCATTCGAGCTTTTTTTAAATTAAAGATAAGCTTAAAAAAATTTAAACCAGCCATTCTTAAGCTAATTTTCGACATTTAAGGAACACATTGCACCAGTGCTACTGCCTTAGAAGCAGTTAAAAATGGTCGCATACTTGCAGAAACATGATTTTTCAAACTACCGACCCCGATTCGAGGCAGAAGGAAGGGTTTGATCAAGTTAAAATCTATTCGTGAGACGTAAAAGAACGTATGTTTTTTTCTCGATTTATATTTTTGAAAAGGAAAGTATGTTTTCTGTTGATTCTATCTGCGTTAAAAGAAAGTATGTTGTAGTACCGTCTAGCCTCCGCGGTCTTCACGGTTTTCGCGCAACTGATAAGAGATATCAACATGGTGTCTTCGGCAAAGTTGTAGTACTCGAGGTCTCCTATAGTATTGCTGAAGACAGGTAACTCTTATCTCTTATCAGTTGCGCGCAAATTGCGCTCATGAAAAAGCAAATTTTATATAGAACTTTTTTTTTCTTATCATTTTTCGCGCTTTTCGCGGAACTGATAAGAGATAAGAGATAACTGTCTTCAGCAATGTTATAGGAGACCTCAAGTACTACAACTTTGCCCAAGACACCATGTTTTTATCTCTTATCAGTTCCGCGGAAACCGTGAGAAACCGCGAGGACCCACCAAAAATGAACATACATTCTTTTAACGGTCAATTTTTGTTCACCAGGATAAATTTTACACCGAGGGGTAAATCTGTCCAATTTTTGTTCACCGAGGTAAAAATGGTCAATTTTTGTTCACCGGGGTAAACTATTTTTTGGAATAAAGACAAAATCATACGCAGTTTGATGGCCTGATCGATCAGAAATGTATGTTCATACAACCTGTCATTCACTACAATCTTTATAAATCAAGTTTTCACTCATTTTTGGGACCGAGAGGTCAAATATTTACACCTAGGTGTAAATTTTACACCGTGAGAGGTAAATTTTTACACCTCGAGGGATAATTATTGCCCCGCGAGGGATAAATCTTAATTTACCCCTCGAAAATTTATCTCGGCGCAAAATCATGAAATAACTTTTACCCCTCGGTGTAAATTTTTTTGTTCCATTTTATCAAAAATTGTGTCAAAACATTGGAATCATCGCTTAAAAGTAAAAATTCGAAAGAAAAATGATTTGTTATAAATAGAATAGAGAAAAATCGCATAAAACTCGAAATACAATGAACTTGCAGAAACCTCGCATTTTTTGAAAATTAATAAATAAACTGTTCACCAATGCAAATATTTATCACATTTTCAATCAATTCAATAATTTGATCCGCTACCTTTTTATTTTGTTCATCAAAATGGGAAAAAATGTTGCAACTTGCATATTAGAGTGACCCACATTTTCAATTTTGGGGCTGATCCGAGCGGAATTCTGCAAAAATATTGCAAAAATTTTGCAAATCCCTAGGGGATGATTACTGGAGGATTATACTTCCAGAACACATTGGACCAAGTCGGATCCCCCTACTCCACTGGATTCTCTTCCAGTTTAAGCAATTGCTTCGAAATGTGTGTGATGAAACTACTGAAAATGAGTGATAGTCCGCATTCGGTCAGGATTTTCATGATGCTGATAAGAGGTAGAGGTTTAGTAACTTTAACAAAGTCGTAATATTCGAAATCCTCTAAAACTTTGCTTAAGAGAAATATTTCTTATCTCTTATTAGTTTTTTCATGGTGATTTTTTTATTTGTTTTTTTTTCTTTGCGTCAAAACATAGCCCATGTCACGTCGCTTCAGATAAGAAAATAAAAGGACTTCGAAAATTTTGGTATTATCGATTTAGCCAGTTTTGACACACAAACACATACAAATTTCCAGTGATGGAATGGCATACGCCACCGTAGTCCATTCACTGGCTTATGCAGAATGTAAGCGTAAGCCAACCATAAGCAATGAATGCATTTAAATACGTTTGACGTCATTTGACAGCTGGATAGTTTGAGTTGGCTTACGCGAGCTTATGCAAAAGTGGACAATTGTCCAGCCTATCTAACAACACTGCAAATTTCAAGAAGACAAACGAACGACGCATTATGTGCCACTTTGCATCTCACTCGTTCGAACATCGTCATTGCATATATACACTGCGCGGTGGCACGGTATGTCTTTGTGTTTGAATGAGATGCAGGTGATCAGTTGGCATGCTTTCTTGTTGTGTTTTGTGTTTGTTTCTTCGTTCATTTGTTCCACCGGTACACTAAGTGTTATTTCAATGTATTGATGTATTGTCATAGTCAAACAAGTGACACTTCGGTAAACGTTACGAAATTTCCGAAGTTTTTTCGTGTATTACCATGACTAAATTGACTTAAAACAACATTTCTTCATTGAGCAATCGAATGGTTGCAATTTGCATACAAAATCACATTTATGACATAGGAAACCTACCTTCATTGGGCTGTTATGAGTCTATTTCCACTTAATTTTAAACGAGGAATCGATCTAAAACTATCTCATCCCTGTCTGAAGGGTCTAAAAGGTCGAAAAACGGTCCTGTTTCATTGGATGTTTTCAACTCGCAATATTTTATGCGGAAAATCACATTTTATGTTTCAAAAATGCCTTCTCTTGGGTTCCACCGTGAATTGCTTTTATTTTTCAGCGAAACAAATAAAAATACACCAATTTTTCTACCATTTTGAAAAAATGTCACTACGTTTTTAGTTCGAGCAATTTTAGGCGTCAAACAGAAAATATTCAATGAATATTTAGTATAATGAATAATATTTACTTTATTTAACGTTTACATGCTCTTAGAATTGATACCAATACTTTTGGGTATAGTTTTTGCATAAAAATCACATCAAGGGATAAATTTTACACCGAGGGGTAAATTTTGTCTTGCGAGGGGTAAATTTATATTTACACCTCGGTGTAAAATTTATCCCGGTGAACAAAAATTGACCGTTAATATGTTAATAAAATGCACTATATTTTATTAACGTTAATAAAAAATTCATTTTATTAAAAAATTAATAAATTATTAATATGTTAATAAAAAAATATGTTAATGAATTATTAATATGTTAATAAAGTGACAGCTGTAGTGGAATGGTCGTTTATTATTAAGATAATTTTGTTTGAACTTATTTACTTGTGCGTCGTCAACAAAACCTAAATCATCGCCTGTTGTTCGAACCGTCGATACAATTATTATTCGTCTTTCTTGACCCTGGAACGTTTCTGCACTTCCTACACGAATGTCGCCAAAGCCATTGTTGCTCAATTCTTCTCGGATCAATGCACATTGCTTTTTGTATGGGGACATCACACCGATGTCACGGCCAATAATCATGTTTCCGTTCCATTTCGATTTACTAAGATTCTGTATCCACTTGATCACTACTTCAACTTCCGTTTCATTGTAACTTCTGAAACCGTCTTCCTCTTGTTCACACACACCATCTACGCTGTCGAACGCCAACGGAAAATTTCTATTGGGCAATAGTTCATTACACCGTACAACACATCCTCTCACACATGGACACTTTAAATGCAGGAT
>NW_022600953.1:0-5822 GCF_009176505.1 Sitodiplosis mosellana | reverse complement strand
AGCACAATGAGAGTAGGTGAATTACTACTACTTATTCTCTGATTTATCTTTTGAAAGTGGAATTTTTTTTCACGACAACCACGATACAAAATGTTCATCGACGCAATAACACATTCACGTGACGTGAATCACGTCAGCAGCTGTCAGATATCAGTGGCTGGTGTAGCTGGATGACACTCAATGCTGTGGCCATTTGTTTTGCTCGGATGTGTTATTTTCAATCGGTGTGAGTCATTCGATGTTCAAGTATGTGTTATTGCGTCGCAACCGGTCACAACAAAATGAACATTTTGCATCGTGGTTGTCGTGAAAAAAAATTCCAGTTTCAAAACATAAATCAGAGAATAAGTAGTAGTAATTCCCCTACTCTCATTGTGCTAATAGTAATTTAAAAGTTGAACATTTTTTACCAACAATGTCGGTTTGATCCTGTTCGTTTGTGTTTATTTTGTTGTACAATGTGAAATCTGGAATGAATGAAGAAGCTGAAGAAGAAGGGAAAGAGAGAGAGACCGAGAGCGAGTGAGTGAGCAGTTTGTGTTTGTCGAGCGGTGTGCAAAATGGAATTTCAAGTTTCTGTGTAACGACCAAGAGCCGGAAAGAATGAACGAACGACAGTGAAAAAAAAACACGAAAGAAAAAAAAACAGATTCGACAGCTTGGCTCGAAGATAATGTGTAAGACAATTCGCATTGAAAATGATGCAAAGTACATAGCAAAAGGAAGGAGAATTGCAAAGGATTTTCCATCTATTGGCCATTGTTTTAATGAGACACACACACACACACACTTTTTGGTGAGGTGATACTATTTCGGGCATAGTGCAGTTTGTGCACACGTTTATTGTTTTTTTTTTGTGTTCTACTTCGCCAGTTCAGCCTCTGTGCAAACAATTTACAGGAATATTATGTATGCAATTCGGCATATGAGTGTGTGTCTTTAAAATAGAAAAAAAAAACGAAATTCAGCCTGAATATTGACTGAAAAATATTACGCTATTATTTGGCCACTTAATGTTTACTCCAACGAAACAAGGCTGAAATTTGTCAGTGTTGTGTCTTGTGTTCGAATGTGCTCATAGCTTTCTTTAAGTCTCGCGCGCCCGCGTTCGCTCTCTTTTTGTTTCCATTTCAGTTGTTTCATGAAAGTCGAAAATTGCTGAACCAATATTTTAGTTAAATTTACCGAACCGTAGTGCCTTTAACAATCGAGTTGAGTGCAAAAATTGATGTGTGTATTATTTTTTGGTCTCTGTTTTTGATACAAGAGTTTGACCAAAAAAAAAAGAGAAAAAGAACAAAGTGGGAAGGAAAGAAAACGTTATTCACGGTGCGATCACGGCACTGTTGTTTGTAATTTGTTTGCAGTTAGTGACGATTCAAGTGATCTTGTTGACATCGAAAGCAATTGACAGTCGAAACGAAAAACAAATCGTTTGTATGTCATCATTACCACAATCTAAGGCCCCAACGACAACAACATTTGCAACAACAACGAACGCCATCAATTGACACATAATAGCCTCAAAATAAAGAACGAACAAGCGATACGATCATTGGTGCCGACATCATTTATTGGAAATTATTCGATTTGCGTGCATTGCCAAATAGACAAACAAACCAAAAACAATTGCAAACTCTCTATCGCATCAAAGTAGAATAAGGAACAGATATATCCACTCTATTTTACTCGCGATCGCATAATGCAATAGCGCACAATTGATTTCAATTATAATAGTGTGGTGGCGAGAGAGTGGAGAGAGAGAGACAGAAAAGCAACAGCATCAACAACGATAATAAATCTCAACTATTGCGGAATATGTATACATATCGAATGTGTGAATTGGTTTTCGAAGTGCAAGTTTCTTTGTTCACACTTTGGAATCGGGATATCGCTAGCTGCTGTGAATATATATCTCGTGTTTAACTCACTATACCGACATTGAGCATACGCTGAGTGTGTGTATATGCACAGAGGGAACTATGACAACTGTCACTGCCTTGTATAGCGCAAAGTCATAGCAAACGTGCGGTGTGTGTACATGTATTTTCTACAATTTCGATTCGATTCGAAACAATAACACCACAGTGCACCTGTAACCAGTGTGATTGGCTCGGTGTGTGTGTCCGGAGAGCAAAGAACGAGATACCAAAGTGTGTGTGTTTCGGATTGAGCATCTCTCTCTCTCTCTCTCTCGATCTGTGTGTGTTGTCTCGATGTTCAAGTTTGTGTTATTGCGTCGTTGAACATGTTGTATCGTGTTTGCCGTGAAAAAAATTCCAGTTCAAAACATAAATCTAAAAGTTCGAAATAATACAGGAAACATACGCAACAATGTCAGACTCAAGAAAAAGGCCACACAATTTCAATCAATGGTTGGTCACTTCCAACAGTTGCTCGGACAATTCCGATTTGGAATTAATATCGGTCACTGATATCAGTGAAGTGTTAAACACAAATGAAAACGTCACAAATTGTAAGTATGATATATGAGTTTGGTCTTTTGTGCTGGGTTAAGTGAATTTTTTTCGAACTCCTATTTTATTGTGTGTTTGTTCATTTGAATGAATCAGCTGAAGTAAACCGTGAGTCGAATGAATCGAACGAGATGCCAAGCGAAATTAAATCAACCAGTACTCAAATCCCAAATTCTTCGTCTACAACTGCTCCACGCAAGTGTTACGATCAAGTAAATTCTGGTTCAAGTCACACCAAGGCCAGCACAAGTTCAGCGCCAAAATCGAATCTGAA
This sequence comes from Sitodiplosis mosellana, assembly GCF_009176505.1. NCBI lineage: Eukaryota > Metazoa > Arthropoda > Insecta > Diptera > Cecidomyiidae > Sitodiplosis > Sitodiplosis mosellana. Next base: position 3,071 of record NW_022600953.1, on the reverse strand, counting down.
AAATGTTGCATCACAAGGTCAACGTGCGCAAGTCGAATCGACAAAAGGTGATTTTGCATTGAATGTCTGAACTGAAATATCTTGTTTGATTTTTTTTCATACTCCTTTTTTATTGTGTCTGTTTGAAAGCAGAGTCGGCTAAATCGAACGAGAAACGAATTCAAATTGGCTCAAAAAGGAAGCATGATGAATCGGACGATGCAAGTAAGAAGGCAAAGAATAAAACAGTGAATCGTGGCTTGGGTACAATGAACGAGAAACGAATTCAAATTGGCTCAAAAGAGAAGCATAAGGATTCGGATGATGCAAGCAAGAAGGCAAAGAGGCAAGGTGGCTCAAGTATAATGAACGGGGAACAAAATCGGCGTGGTTCGAATGAAGCAAGTGATCATGGTGAACAGAATTTTGAGTTCGAAGATTCAGTCCTTGATTTTGACGATATGTCTGCAATTGGAATAGGTAATTGAATAATTTCGGATTTTCTTATTTTAAAGGCAATTACTATTATTGTTATCCCACTTTTTAAAAAATCGAACAAATTGCTCGCAACGTGGAATACAAAGAGCGAATCTACGTTGGAAATTGTGTCTTGCTACGAAGACTTCAGACTGAGTGATCGAAACCAAAGTGTATACACTGCAAAGTGTAAGTTCTGTGATGGAAGCGCCGCGCCGAAATCATTCATGAAAGGAAATAATTCAAATCTCAGATCTCATCTGAAAAAAGTATGTTCTTTTATTATTTCGTTTCGAGTTAAATGACCATTTAATGGTTCACTTGAATATTGAAAATTTATGCATTCTCAAGGTACACAAGTCAGAATGGGACGCTATTGTTGCAAAGCTCGAGGGTAAAAAGGAAGCAAAGCTGATTGAACAGCAGAAGCTGCCTCCAGATAAGAAGACACAAATTGAAAATGCAATAGTCGAGTTTGTAGTGAAAGAACGGCTTCCGATATCCAAAATGGATAGCGTTCATTTACAGAAATTAATCGATGGTGAGTTTTATGATTTTTTTGAACAAGAATTGTTGGTTTCCTTTAAAAAAATGCAAAGCTATCGTGTCGATTTTGTTTTTCGACTTTTTTTTAAATTTGCATAGTCTGTTTGGACCGGGGCAAAAGGAATGCAAACAGTAAAAAGGATACATATTTGTCGGGTAGGAAAGGCAGAGCAAGAATTACGGTAAATTCTGATTTTAATAACGAAATTTCAAATAACTTTTAATCGAATTTCATCTTAAATTCTTAATGTTTGTTTGATTTTAATGCCTCAATGCAAAAGCATTGGCTGCTGAGCACAAAGCTGAATTGGTTGAAACATTCAAATCAGTCGATTACCTCAGTGCAACATCGGATGTATGGTCGCGATCAAATAAGTCCTTCTTGGCAGTCAGCGTGCACTATTACACGAAAAATATGGAGCTGAAAACGTCCTTCATAGCGTGTGAATTGTTTGAAGGTATTTTTGCGCATTTTATTAGCGTTTTTCCTTGATTTTCCCGTGCAATTTTCAATTTTTGGAATTTTTTTCATCTCATCTTTTCGTCAGGTCGTCATACGAACGACAAAGTCGCCGCCAAACTGAATGAAATATTCAAACGGTTCGGGATATTGGAGAAAGTGTTTTTTGTGACCACAGATGGAGCGGGGGAATATACTGCCGCATTTAAAAACTACGGCGACAATTACCGATCAATTGAATTGCTCAACAGTTACCAAGATCTTGAATGGTTCGGTGGAACAGCTGCACGTTCATCTGATTCTGATGATGAGGACAATAGCGACTCGGAGCCTGAGGATGAATTTGTTCATCGTATAGACAGTAGAACCGATCAAATGTCGGCTGATATTCAAGCGGAATTCCAAGTGCACCGAATTTTTGAAGGTAGGGAATAAATTTAATTTACACTTTTTTTTCGAAGTTAACATGAAGTCCAATTTAGATCGAGGTGACGACACTGAACTCCCATTGCTGCGAAATATGAACAGAATCGCCTGTTCTGCTCACATGCTTGACAAAATTGGCAAAAATGATTCACTAAAGGCAAAAACTGATCCGACATATGACAGCATTTTTGAACGTGTGTTCGCAAAGCTGAAAACGATCTGGGACCTGAAAAATTCACGCCTATCCTCCGAAATATTCACGCATTACACGCAACGAAAATTGGTGGGACCTCATCGTATTCGATGGATGTGCACGTACGATGCTGTGAGTACCGATTGAGAGATCTTTTTTAAATATTTTAATATTTCAACGATTCCAACTATCAATTTCTACTTGTTTGATTTTGATTCCAGATTGTAAACATACGTTCTATTGAGCGAACAAAGTTGGAGAACTTTTGTGACGAATTGCAAATCTCCAAATTCGATGACGATGAGTACATTTTTCTAGAAGAATATATTGAAGTGATAAAACCCGTGGCGGCAGCACTTAAAACATTGGAAGCAAACAAATATACTTCTGGTATCTATTTACCGATTCTGGTTGGCCTTCGTAGCGCATTGAATAATTTGCATGAGCAAAATCTAATGCATTGCCAACCTCTGATCGAAGCTGTTGAAGCCGGATTCGAACGAAGATTCGGCAATTTGATGCTCATTTACAATGCCAGAAGTGTACCTCTATACATTGCTATGGTGTCAAATCCTCGATTCAAGCTGAATTTTCTTGGATACAAACAAAGAGTCCCTAGGCACATTATTGAGAAAGTTCGGAGCATGCTCGTGAGCGCGGCACAAGAAATCAGAAAGCAGAGGAGCGAAAAGGAAGAGGAAAGACAACACGGCAATTCAACACAGCAGCCAGTTGTTGGAAACAATGCGCTAGCACCTGGTAAATATATTTTTTTTTCAATTCCATTCATTTCACTTTGTAGATGCATAAAAAAAAAGATTTTTCAATATCAATGATTTTTTTTTTCGACAGTGTTTGGCCTTGGGCTAAATGAAGTAAAGCTGTCAACGGACAAGAAGTTGTCCGTCCGTCCGTCCGAAAACTTCGGACGGACAAAATCTGTCGGACGGACAATGTCCGAATTATTTTATTTCGGACAAACGGACAACG
>NW_022600952.1:0-2505 GCF_009176505.1 Sitodiplosis mosellana | reverse complement strand
AACGATTGGAAACAAAGAGCTCGGGTACTTTGCTCATATGACGCAAACGACAGTACTGAGCTTAATCTCAGCGCTAATGAGGTGAGACGGTTTCAAATCAGACTTTCTTTTTTAAACTGACATAAACATCTTTAACAATAGATCATATTTGTGACGGAATTAAATCCCCTCAATTCTGATTATATGTATGGAAAACAAGGCCTGGTAAGTGAAAATAAAAAAAAAATAAAATTTGAATTACGTGATTTTTATTTCAATCTTTATTTTTTAGATAAATGGCTTAGTACCAAAAGCATTCTTGGAACTTTTGGAAGAATAATTTTCTTGTGGTATGGCATCGGAGTATATTGTTTCGATGTTTTGATATCATTTTACCTCCTAACATTCAATTAAATCTGTTCGCAAATATTTATTCTATTCCTGTAGAAATTTAATTGTAATAAATACTCTCTTTGCTTCAGGTTCAGATATTCTTAAAATACGCATAGTTAAGCAGGGGATTACAGATTGACAGTTGAGCTGCATGATATATACTGAATGAATAGTTCTGCAGCTTGCCGTATATGATATTGTAGGGCAAACTGCGGCGCTAGTGTGCTTGTGTTTCAATCTACAAACCCCCTGTAGTTAAGATATTCATTAGATAACTACTATGTATAAAATCGTATTGTTAATTTTTAAATAACGATACAAATAAAACAGCCATGAAATGTTTAGAAAAATTCATATTATTTATGTCTGTTTGAAGTTCTACGCGTGGTTTTAATTTTGAAGCCGTCTGTATCTCCAAAATAGCAACAGACTTCCTTTAGAATCATTCGGATATCTATATGTTGAGTCTTATTTTTATGTATTCTATATTGAAGGTTCTTTAGATTGTACGACGCATTAGGAGGAGATAAATTTTGCAAAAATTTCGTGAAATAAACGCACGAAATTGTTCTGCAGATTTTCATTGCATTTCATGAACAGTCAATTGAGCAGTTTGGAGCGAAAATGTAATACAGAAAAGTTGCGCGGAAAAATGTCGATGATGAATGAGCGGAAAAGGGATAGCTATATAGTGAACTATATAGCTATCTCTTTTCATTTGAAAATTTTCCGCGCAACTTTTCTGTTTAAAATTTTCGCTTCAAACTGCCCAATTTATGTTCCTCGTGATAAATTTATCCTAGGGATAAATTTTTTTGGTCAAAATACCAAAATTTCTAGCAAAATTCTTACTCAATTTAAATTGATGTTAAACTTTATTTCTGTTCTTATTGGTGTCATAAATATGAAACATTTCCAGTCATATTAAAATATTTGAAATTTTTTTATACCAGGGATGAATACCGGAGAGGAAACAAGAAATAAATTGTCAATTTTTGCTCAAAACACAGTCAAAATTGAAGTTCAAGCCAATATTCTCTGGTTTTTCATCACAAATTTTAATAATACGGATATTTCGAATCAATTTTTTCTCAAAAATGTTCAACATTTTGCTATCCGAGGGATAAATTTAAAACCATGTCCATACTTGGTCATGATGTTTTTCCATTTTATTTTATTTAACACTGGCCAATCACTGGCTAAATTTGATTTTGTACAATATTATTTTATAATTTGTAGATATGAGTGGTCGGGAATAAAAATGACTAAAGTTGAACCACTTATGGATAACCGTAACACAATATTCTTGATTTTTAAAAGTGCAACATAAATTCTGTTCGCTTGTAAGTGAATCGTAAAATATCTGTGGACTATAGAAATCGTGTTTCACTTTAATTGAAGCAAAAATGTTCGATACACTTTCAAGTCTATTGGAATGATGATTCATTTTAATGTTTGTTTTGATTGTGATTTGGCTTCGGAGTGAAAATTAAGTGATAAGGAGCGCGAATTTCGATGTGCCGATAACACCATTGGATTGGGCACATGAAATACTGTATGAAAATCGAAAAAAAAATTTAACTTTTTTTTTCGATTTTTGCCTGTTTCCGATATTCCGGAAGTTTGTATGAAAACCTCGGAGCACCGGCGTTTTACCCGTATTGTTATACACATCAACAAAAAAAGCAATAAAATGAAAATAAAGGGTCTTTTATTTAAAATTTCTTATTTTCAGGATTCTTTTGTCTTCTTTGTTTTCATCTTCTTTGTGTTCTCTTTCTTTTTTTGTTTGCGTGCAACATAAGTGCTGTAAGTCTTTGCATATACCTAACATTGAGAGCATTGAAAAACGCGAAAACAATTCGAGCTATTTTTCGCGTTTTCCACGTTTCTCGCGTTTTCGCGTTATTCGCGTTTTTCGCGTTTTTCGCGTATTTCACCATGAAGTAGACGCATAAATGAATCGACTTCGAAAAAGAGAAAAGAGGCAAAAAAGCCTGTCCAACATGCCATCGCAGATTCAAAACAACGCGAGCAATTATTATTTCATAGAATTTGAACAAAGTAAGAATTAAGTTTAACTGAATTATGTTAAAACAACTGAACGATTCATGTCTTAAATTCAATTCATTC
>NW_022600951.1:0-2751 GCF_009176505.1 Sitodiplosis mosellana | reverse complement strand
GTTTTCATACAAAAATCCACTTGGAGGACTCAGGCACCGGTTTCACGAACAACGTTAGAAAATAGGTTTCACGGTTTGAAGGTTAAAAAACAAATGCAGTTATGATTTCGCGTTTTGCACGGTGAAGACCTTTTTGCTTTTCAACTTCAAATTTTCGAAGATGGTTTACATAAGATAGAATGAAATTTTCAAAAATGTTGTTATGATTGTTTCGTAAATCAACCATTGTCTCAGGGCCCCTCGAAACTGCTAAGACGACCCTGAGTCGTGAATATTCCAAACTATCTTGCACATGTTGGTTTATAGCAAATAAGTAAGAATTAAGTTTACAGAATGAGCAGAATATATAATTTCTCTGAAAATCATGAAATTCTTTGAAAAATTCTAACCAAATGAGGAATTGTTCATTTGTTATTCACAATTTGCATGAAATTGCCTGTTACAGACGTGTTGGAATATGTAAGAGACATTTTGAGTAATATTCAAACAATTTTAACCACAGAAGTTGTCCGTATTATTGAAGAATAGTAGTTAGTCAAATGATTTTCATACAGAATCTGCTCAAATTTTACAATTTTGGAAATTCCTCAAACCAATCCAATAAAATACTTAATGATGACTCCAAAGTGATTTCTTTCCGTGAGATTCATGAATTGAAACCAGAATATATTCATTTTTATCTAAGATCTCAGTTTTATAGGAAAATATGGGTTTTCAATTGTACTTAAACTTTTGGCTTGTACTGTAAATCACGTAAAACTTCTTATAACTCATTTCTCTGAAAGAGTAAAACTGATCTGTAAATGCTTGAATGTTTTGGTGAGACAACGCTTCGGATTGATGTTGAGGTCCATTAGATATTCCAGTGGCAAATTGACCATACATTTTCACAATTTTGATCAAAGCAAACCATTTTGTAAAAAATAATTTGATTCCTTTGAACACCTCAATCCCCATAAATTGATCTAAAATTTATATTTTTGAAATTTTAATAGAAAATGGTACTTTTTGAAAAATTATTTGAATATTGATTTTTTAAAAGTTTATGGTCAAGCTATTTTCGCAAAGATTTTATGGAATTATTGGCTTTGGGTAAAAAAAAAAATAAACGCATTTGTAGATGATGACGGGGAAGATTTAACCATAGCTTGAATTGTATCTGTACCATGAGTTTATTGCGGTGCAGAAAAGTTTGGATTACATTTTATAAGATTCTATTCATTCACTTATTTATACATTAAAAAACACATTCAAGATTGGAAAATTATTTAATTGGTAAACTGTTTTTTTACTCATCCACAAGCATTTAGTTGATTTGTATTTGTATATTTTGAGTAGAATTGTGATTCCATTCATGTTACTCGTCACATTCTTTTAACATGAGTCACATAAATTCCTTATTTCAAGTAGATCACATGCAATTTATAAACATTTGGATTCTCCTTTTAATCAAAATGGGCGTAATTCAAATAATATCAATAAAAAATGCATTCGTCACGCAAATTGTGTAATACAATATGAAAATCAAGCAGAATAGAAATTTGTTTATTAAACTTATGACATTTGGGTAGTTCTCAATTTCCCTTATTCTTATTCTCTGCATCAAATTCTTTTCTCATGATACATTGACGGGTGTGTGTAAGATTCTATTGATTCATTCACTCATTTATACAATGAAAAACACATTCAAGATTGGAAAAATATTCAATTGGTGCACTGTTTTTTTTTGCTCATCAACAAGAGTTTGCATTTTTTATATATTATATATAGAACAAGCTATTCCCGCTCGCTTCGCTACGCGAAAGAGGAACAGAAAAAACCAGACCGCAGAGATCTCAAGCGTTCTTGAGATTTTAGCTACTTATTCTATCTTGTTGCTTCACAACAAACTACTTTCCAACGGTATCTTTGGATCCCGAATCGGATAAGCGGTTTGGTCAAACATTAGCGACATACACACAAACATTCAGTTTTATATATATAGATTGAAATTCCATTCAAATTGCTCATCGCATTCTTTTAACATGAGTCATATAAATTCTTTTAACATGAGTCATATAAATTCCTTTTGAATTAATCATCAAATTCTTTTCTTATGTGTCATTGATAGACTTAAAGGATTCTATTCATTCATTCACTCATTTTACATTGGGAACCACATTCAAGATTTGAAAAAAAATTATTGAATTGGTTCACTGTTTTTTACAACAGTTTAGTTGGTTTGCATTTGTATATATAGAATTGAGATTCCATTTAAAATTGCTCATCGCATTCTTTTGACGTGAGTCATATAAATTCCTTTTGAATTAATCACCAAATTCTTTTCTTATGAGTCATTGTCAAATTTGTTTACAAACAAACGGTTTGTAAGGAAAAGTATTGGTTTTACCGCTCCCCCCAAATTTCGTATCGTAAATTTTCTTATAAAAAACTAGGACTTTTTCGATAAAAAATAAAATTTTGCCACAGGGCAATGATTGATTTAAGCTTCAATTAACATCATTATCGCAGTCGTGATTTTGAAATTGCAGCTATGAATTTTTTAACCTTCAAACCGTGAAATGGGCACTGTGTGCCCAAAAACCAACTTTCAATGCTCAAATCTTCATTATTTATCAACATAAATTAATAAAAATAACTACGGTTGGATTCATTGAACATTTGGCAATAAAAATTGCGCTAACATACCCACATACGCGCACTAGCTTACCACATATGCGCGTAAACATGAGTGATGCGCTATACGTGAAA
>NW_022600950.1:0-1431 GCF_009176505.1 Sitodiplosis mosellana | reverse complement strand
GGCAACATGAAAATCGAAATTTCATCATTAATGTGGGCAGTATCAAGGTGTTCTCGTGGAGAACATATACAAAAAATGAGGTTACCTGGATGAGAAGTTGACTAGGCGGCCAGGTAGTCATTTAAGTTTGCAAAGCGATCCAAAAGTGGTGTCCGCCATTCTGCGAACCGATGATGCAAAATTCTTCTTTGAGGTCGCAGCTGTGAACAGTTCCGGCACCATGTTCGCCATTTTGCACATTTGAGGAATTGGAGCTTCGCGCACCAGCTTCATGTGCTTGTCATTCACCTTGAATTGTTCGCTGTGTCTCAATGAACGCCCATCATTAAGTGAGACTTGGTCACTAACTGTTGGACAGTTAGCATTACCGTTGATGATGTCGTAGAAGAAAGTCAGTGACGCGTTGACACGTCGACGGCGAAGACTAATCATGTTCAAGTCTGACAATCGCTGCTCGTACGGTGTGATTGAGTATTGGTTATGCACGGATGGGTATTCACGACGAGCGTACATAGTGAATTGGCGTTGCACGGATTCAATTTTGTCGCTGTGAATTTTGTGGAATGGAAGCCATACCATGGCGCAGTAATCGAGGTGCGATTGAACTAATGCAAAATACAGCGACTTTAGTGTGGTGACGTCGGTGATATCATGGCAGAAGCGTTTGACAAAGCCAAGCGCAGCCGTTGCCTTCGAAGTGACCATGTCAATGTGTTTGGCAAAAGATAGCTTTCTGTCAATTAGAACACCCAAGTCCTTGTGTTCAGTCACTTTGTCGAAGGCATGGTCGCCATAGGTGTAGTTTGTATGGAAATGCTGACGTTTCTTGTATATAGATAGCACTGCACATTTCTTGAGGTTAAGGTGCAGCAGGTTCACGTCACACCAATGCTTAAGTTTATCAATGGCTTGTTGCAGATTCTCCGAATCTTGCTGAGATTTGATGATTTTGGCAATTTTGATATCGTCAGCAAACAGTAATATCATGATGTCCGGGGGCATTTGATCAACGATGTCATTGATGAATAGCAGGAACAGTGTCGGGCCCAGATGGCTCCCCTGTGGGACACCCGACGGCGCTGTAAAATCGTCCGACTCACTTGCTCCATGCTTGACGAATTGAACGCGATTTTCCAGGTACGACTTAAGCCATGACAGCAAATTTTGAGGTAGATTGAATGACCTCAATTTTTGAATCAAAATGCTGTGATCAACTCGATCGAAGGCTTTCGTAAAGTCCGTGTACAGGACATCAACTTGAGCTCCAATGTTCAGGCCACTCTGGGCGTAGTACACAAACTCGGTTAGGTTTGATGCTGTAGATCGTCCTTTCATAAAGCCATGTTGGTTAGGCGAGATGCGATCACGAACAGTTTCAAGCAAATTTACGTTGACGAGGTGCTCGAAGAATTTAGCGATCGTTGGTAATTT
>NW_022600949.1:0-3480 GCF_009176505.1 Sitodiplosis mosellana | reverse complement strand
TGAGAATTTTCTTTCTTAGCGGCTTAATATTCATAACGCACTGGCACTGACTCAGTGATGTCAACAATACAAATCAATTGTTCTAATTTGCGTTGGTATTGGTAGTCTCCACTGACACGATACCAGCGTGCTATGAATATTTGCTGTTGTGCGAACAGCACAGATGCTTCCACTCTCTCTGATGCGTTGTGATTTTGCGATGTTTGTTTGTTGTCGCATTTCTTCTGTGTTATTTTCCATGCGCTACGGTTTCAGTGATGTTGTCATTTCACTCATGTAAATTCATTCTAATGATGTTTGTTCATGTCAATGCCGTATAATAAGCGGAACTCGTTTACGTGCTGAGACTTATGCACCCCTGTTATTCTTCGTCCAGAGAACTTAATATTTTTAACCATTTATGCAAGCATACTCTATTTTTTCAAAAACCAATTCGTTCAATTGAAGTATCGGGCGTCTCCAAATGTACAAATGAGATTCACCAATTTGGACAAACATACTCGCCTTTTCCAACAACCAAAGTCAGAAAAACATACTCCTGTTTATTGGTATTCCAAACTAACAAAATACTCTTGTTTAACGCAAATCAAGGTCTAGGATTTGAAATAATATATTTTGTCTGGATTGAATTAAAACTACGGTGCGTTTGGAAATGAATAACATTTTTTTAAAACTGACTCATGAAACGAAAACATACATAAAAATTCGCAACGTAACAAAAGTGAATCTTGATTGAGCGCTGTGTTGAAGCAAATCATGAATTTACGCACACGTACCGAAACTCATGATTCACTTTTGCGTGTTTGCTGTTTTATGTTTCGTTTCAGAATGTTTATTCCTGTATTGTCATTTTCATTCTCACAGCCTCAATTCGTACATCCGTACCAGACCTTAATGTAAATTTAACGACAAAAATTGAAACATCTCGAATAGAATTGAGCTCTCTCTTAGTTAAATTGAACTGGCCGCTGCTATATAGTCCATATATAGCTATAGTGAAGTGACGTAATGGCAATACGTTGATATAGGCAAACTTGTTGACAAATATCGGTAAATGAACAAAACAAAAATCTCATTCCTGCGATGAATAGCTGGCTACCAATGCAGCCGATGTCTCGTTTATGTACTGCAAATGCATCAGAACAACACAACACATGAGAAATATCGGATAAATTTATTTGATATTTGAAGGCTCTCGGAAATTTGTGCCTAGAACGTCAAAGCAATTGACATTTCAATGCTTTTAAGTCAGTAGAACGTCAATCCTGCTAATGACATTGACGTTTTAGGTAAAAGCAACATAGGCGATTTCCGAGAGCCTTTATACGAATAAATTTATCTGCAACCAACCTCTGGATTTTTAGTTGTAAATTAAGTTTTATTATTTCTTAATTCAAGAATGAAACAATACAAGTAGTATAGTTATGTATGTTCTGGGTTTCGCCTAGAACATAACTAACACACTCTCTCTCTCTCACACACACACACACACACAAATCGCAATTGCATTCAAAACACACACACACACAAATCATACACACAAATCGCAATTGTACTGACCGCACTCAACAAAATGACTTTGCTTTTGTTGTCATTTTTTTCTTCATTGAAAACGAAAAACAAACACGGAAAAAAATACACGCATTCTCTTTCACACTCACATGCATTCTCTCTTTCACACTCACATACATTCTCTCTTTCACACGTTCATTCTCTCTCTTTCATACACACATGCATTCACTCTCTTTCTTGCACATTCCGCATTCACTCAATAAAACCAAAAATTCGATGGGCATGAACGAAGCATATGAACGAAGCATATGATGACATATGAACGAGAACATTCATAACTACACACATACATAACATACACACGTACACACACGCACATTCTCACTCTCTCACACTCTCTCACACTCTCTCACACTCTCTCACACACGCACATTCTCACTCTCACGCTCATTCTCTCGCCAAGCATTCTTCGTTGAATGAATACGAACGAGCGAAGAAGAGAAGTGCCAACACAAACGAAAAGAAGGCAGCAACGACAGCGAAGCATGCTATAGAAATGGGAAGGCAGCAAGACATCTGTTTGAAAAAAAACACACAACAACCGAAAGCTTATGCCAGACCGATTTACATTGACCCCCGGTCAGTGTTGTGAATGAATGAATGAGTGAATGAATCAAGGTATCAAGCAAGCGAGCGAAACAAAGCAAATGAACGAGTGAATGAAATTTGAATAAACCTGAAAAGCAATCGAACAAAACAAAGAAACCATTGCATTCTTGAAACATCAACAAAGTAATTTTATTTTGTTATGAAATGTTCTTTTTTTCACAAATTGAAATCGTTATAATGGATTCCAAACACCATCAACATCTGTAGGTTCAACGGATTCTGGCACAATGGATTCGGTTGATCTTTTCACAATCGTCTCAATAATTGTCCTCGATGAAATGTGGCTAGCAGATGATTGACTCATGGGTTCATCGGTAGATCCAAACACATTATCCATAATACCCGGGCTGGATTCAATGGTCGCACTTGCGTTGAAAAACACTTTTATGTTGTTACTCACTGCATAGGAAATGTATTCGTTATGTTGGATTTGCTGGTTATATTCAAAAATTTGCTTATTTGAAACACAAAATTGATAATTACAGTTGGAGAACAAGAATGCATATCCCAAACAAAATAGTAGAATAAAGCCGCAGAGAATCCATATAATTATGGTATTGTGCTTAACGACAAAACCCCACAAACGACTGAAGAATTTCTTCACATCGCATTTTGCACCATCCACATATGCATCGTCGCAATGAAAATATATTGACACGCTGCTATTGCTACTCTCACTAACACCGCATCGCACCTCACTTTGTTTTTGTTCATTTCTTCGCCGATTTTCCCACTGTAACTCTTCCATCATACGACAGAACATGCACGGGTTGTTGAATTCACAGCAGAGCTTAAAATAAAGATTCTCTTTGATTCACATTTTGCTGAAATCGAAAGGGGCATAAAAATCAACGAATTGACAAACAAATACACAAGCACACACTACACAATGCAGACAAACTATTTCTACATAGTTCTGTTGCCATGGAATGCATAGAACTTCATTCGCTATGCATTCGTATACACATTTTGCATACTGTATGACATACAGTATTCAAAATGTGTATACGAATGCATAGCAAATGAAACGCTTTGTGTATATCCGTAGTCAATGTATAAATCCTTTTTTGTGCGTGAAACGGATTCCGTGTGCTTATATGTGTTGTAATTTCTCTACTGAGCAGTCATTTCAATAAATTGGAAAAATATGCATTCAATTGATTTAAGCGTGTGCAGAGATGACTGAAGCGCACTCGAGCCCTTGTGTTGTTTTGTTTTGTTTTTTTCTGCGTTCTAATTTACCTTTTTGGCCAAAAAATTTTCTGTCAATATTTTGTCTAACATAACAAAGAATAGCTT
>NW_022600948.1:0-4578 GCF_009176505.1 Sitodiplosis mosellana | reverse complement strand
TGCTGACCCTAACGGAGTTGGAAAACCAAGCGCATCGACATCGAACGCAAAAAAGGTGGCAAAGAAGAAGGGTGGTGTTGGAAAAAGCGAAGGTGAATGTGGATCGAAGGGACATAAGTGCGCATTTTGTGGGTTCACAGCCCCAAGTGAATCGCAGCTGGTCAGACACACGCGCACTCACACCGGCGACAAACCATTCAAATGTGAAGTTTGTGCGACAGGATTTACCCAAAAGGGTAATCTCGAAAGCCACATGAGGACCCACGCGAATGACTTCCCGTTCCATTGCTCGATTTGTCGACAAGGATTCAAGGTGAAGAAGGCGAAGGAAGCGCATGAGAAGAGCTGCGATCCACGTCGATACGAATGCTATTTGTGCAAATATTCCACTTTGAAAAAATCACATTTAGTCAACCATATGCGCAAACACACCGGCGAAAAGCCATTCAAATGCGAAGTTTGTGCGACAGGATTTACACAAAATAATTCACTCGCAAGGCACATGAGGACCCACGTGAATGACTTCCCGTTCCATTGCTCGATTTGTCGACAAGGATTCAAGGTGAAAAAAGCGAAGGAAGCGCATGAAAAGAGCTGCGATCCACGTCGATTCGAATGCTATCTGTGCGAATATTCCACTTTGGTCAAACAAAATTTAGTCAGACATATGCGCAATCATACCGGCGACAAACCATTTCGTTGCTCTCATTGTTCCGAACGATTCGCTGTCAAATGTAACTTAAATTGGCACTTGAAACGTCACCACAATAAAACGAAATGATTTTGGTAATGCATTCAAAAGACATTCCACCGTCGAAAGATGTCTAGGGACACGTTGAATGTAGTTTTTGTGATTGTATCACATTCAGAAATGTTTGTTTATCACTTGCTTGTGCGCGAAAGAAAAGAATCTCATAAAATTTGTACAAAGATTGATGAAAATCAGCTCAAAAATGTTACAGTTAAGTTTATTTGATTGAATGAAAATCGAATTGGAACAAAGTTCCAGACACAGAAATATCCAAATCGAAGAATTGCCATAAAAAACATTTGATATGAGTGAATAAAGTGATAGAAATTAAAGCATGAATTCATTTTGTTCTTCTTATTTCAATACAAAGCTGAAATTGGACTGGGGAATGGATTATTCTGTCGAGAAGGAACAAATGAGTCGACTAAAGTTCAAAGTATCTTCCGATTTAATTGAAAGAAGAATCCGAAATCGGCCATTGGAGCATTGAATTCAATGGCCGATAAAGAACAAATGCCGATGTTATAGGTGAAAGTAAACAAGTGATTGAGCTGCCAAAATGTAGTCAATTCCATTAACTTTTGTTCCAAAAAACCACATTCAATGCGATGAATTGAGTCAAAGAGTTTCATTCAGTCATTGGTCGTGGATGCAATAAGAAAACGTCACACATTTTTAGCTTAACATTTAATTTTAATAATTTTATTTCAATGGAATAATTTAAAACATAGCTTCTCCATTTGTGGCATCCACGTAAAGTTTTTGTTAATCAAATATTGTCTACATTACTATTCTTAATCGAGTTTCTCTCTTGTCAATTTCAGAATTGTCATGAGTTCGGGTTCTATCCTTCATCTCCCTTCTCGAACTCACTCGAATGTGCGGTCAAAATTTCCGAAATTGAATGGAAATTTAAAAACAAATATAACAACAACATTACAAAACAAACCTAGCAAAAAACAAAATTCAATGTTTTTCTTAAATTTATCCAAATTTAATCACAATTTCGTGCATTCCATTTCAGTCTTTTTGAACGAATTTTCTACATCTTTCGCTACCATCTTCTGGCTTGACTTGACGATTTTATGGTCGGTGATTTTCTTTGAATTGTCCGAATAGTGTAGTTCGATGTCTTCCAGTGAAATATTCTCCGTTTCCGGTAAGATCAAGTACATCACAATGAAACCGAGACCGGAGACAGCACAGTAAAACAGCGTTGAACCGGGCAAAGAGAGTGTAAATTCTAAATTGTAATACGTTTTTCTGGAGATAAAACCAAGAATATAGCAAAAGGCAGCTGCAAATCCACTTGCTATGCCACGAGATCTGGAATACATGAAATTTTGGGATTACTAGAGAATTTTTTGATTAAATTTTTGCTTCACTACTGAGAATTTTTGAAAAATGTTCAAATAGAAGCACTGTTTTCGAAAAATGGTCGAAAAAGAATGAAAAACTAAGAAAATGGAAGAATAATTTTAAACCAAACTTACCTAAAAGGAAAAATCTCCGATAGAAGCATCCATGGCATGGTAAGAAATCCGCAATATGAGAAACAACTCCAAAGAATCAGGCAAACTAACGGAATGTAATGAATGTTTCCGTTGTCCGGTTGAAGTGATTCAATGTTTTGATCGAATGAAATGTAGCCGGTAGGTAAGTAAATGAATCCGTAGCAAGCAAGAATGGCCGAGCAAAGGAATATTCCCGTTAACATGGTTAAAAAGAAGCGCCGCTTGCCACTGAAGCGAACCGAAATAATGAAAATAACCGTTGCCAAATTGTTAAGAAAACTCATAATAGCGGCCGCTTGATCTGGTGGGATTGGACTTTCGTATGCCTTGAAAATTCGAACCATAAACGGTGCCATGGACGCGATCCCTGTGAACTGAACGATGACAAACAGTGATATTATAATGCTGAATGGCTTAAGCGTTCGCTTCCGTTTCATCTCGCTGAGCTTTTCTCGCATTGTCGGCAATGGGTGAACACACTTTAAATTCTCTTTGATACACAAGTCACAAGATTTAGAACGTTCACTGTGTTTTTGAAGCTCGTAGAATTCGTTAGCTATGACGTCACTTGACACCCAACCTCGAAGCCAGCATAGCGATTTCTCAGCTTCAGATTTGCGATTCTTTGATAGAAGCCACTGAGGTGTCTCTGGAATCTTCAAGGGAAAATTATCGTTCAGTATTCATTTGGATTTTTCTTTTAGATTTTAGTCTAGAAAATTTTGGCATAAAATGCTGTAAAAATTCATCTTTTGACTTAAAACCGTATGAATTGAGAAAACTTTTGAGTCTGAAAAGGCTTTTTTAGAAGTAATTTTCATTTCCAACATTTCAAAACGTGTCAAAAATGTCAAAAGCCCTTAAAAAAGTAGTCTTTTTATCAAAAATCACTGAAAACTCACAAAACAAACGGCAACCGCTGTGATCACAGGCATCGCCAAGCAAACTAGTGCCACGGATCGCCATGCCATCAAGGTGTTTAGGCCGAAAACCATGAATATTCCCAATGTCACGCTGATTCCGGAGTAAGCAATTAACACTCCACGCGTTGAAGGCTCACTGGAAAGGCAAAAAAAGATATTTTAGCCCATATTCTACCCGATCTACCGAGCTCATTTTGTGCACATTTTGAATAGAAAATATTGATTTTTACCATATTTCACCGAGGTAAGTAATGAGAGGAGCTTCCATCATACCAACACCTAATCCGAGCAAAGCATAACCGCTGATAATTTTCCAAAAAACATCTCCTTGGTAAACCATAAACCAACCAATCGCCAAAGGAAGGTTCACAATGATCATCGAACGTTTGCGACCCAGAGAATCTGTACAAAAGTTAGTTCAAGTCAGTTATGATAGTAATTCAAGTAAGCCTTTTCCATTGGAATCAATTTTTTCTTCAAGAGACGAATATTTTCAATACCTCAGAAGAATCTTTTGAACACTTTAAGTTTCTTGAATAAATGTTTAAAAAAAAATGCAAAACAATTTATTTTTGAACGGACGAAAATTTACCTGTTATTAAAATGGATAACAAACTGCCGAACGGTTGAAGAAGATAGCAAATGCTTCCTGTAAAAATTGAAATGATGAATGATTGGGCGATTTTTGGCAAAAGATGAAAAATAGAACATTTATATTGGTTTCGAACTGCCGAACTATTCAAGCAAAACGTTATGTAGATGATTGTTTTTAGAATTATAAAGAAAGAACGACATAAAACCAAAGGCAAGCAAAGAAGGAAGGTAGAAAAAAGAAAAATGGAATAAATAAATGAAAATTTACCTAACCAAGACGCTTCACTCGGTGTAATTGTAATGAATTCATTGCGATTGTGTTCATTCGAAATGCCAGTCAGTGCCGGAATCAAAATCGAGGGAAAGGTTGTGATCAATCCCAAATCGGTTAGAAGTAAATTTTTCACCGTCGTTGCGATGAACTGAAAAGAAACAACAAGAGTTATTTAAAGTAAGAGGTTTTGGTAAATAGTTTAGGGATAGAGACATTGGATATTTGTTCTGGTAATCTAATATTCCATGAATTGAACTTGCAATTAGTAAAAATAACACAATGTTGAATAAATAAACGATTTCGTGACTTCAATTGGCTTCATCTAAACTGTAAACGGCTAAAATTCAATGAAGTTGATTTTCGATTTGATTCGATTCGATTCTTATTAACGCAAAAAAAAAAATGAACGACAAAAAGTGTGATATTGATCAAATTTCTTAGTTGAACACTTTTTAACAAAGGTACTTCCAGTGGATCATACCTTTAGTGCAAAAGCATTTATTGCTCTCCCTAACGCAAACG